>NC_090445.1:1686786287-1687056287 GCF_031143425.1 Pleurodeles waltl
GGCATTTTGAGTTTTCCTTTGTTGCAAATAGATCTATTTGAGGTGTTCCCCAAATTTGAAAGTAAGTTTTTATTATTTGGGGGTGAATTTCCCATTCGTGGATTTGTTGGTGATCCCGAGAGAGATTGTCCGCTAACTGGTTCTGAATTCCTGGAATAAATTGTGCTATTAGGCGAATGTGGTTGTGAATCGCCAAATGCCATATTTTTTTGAGTAAGGAGAAACAACTGTGTTGAGTGCGTCCCTCCCTGTTTGTTTAAGTAATACATTGTTGTCATGTTGTCTGTTTTGACTAGAATGTATTTTTGGGTTATTATGGGCTGAAATGCTTTCAGCGCTAGAAATACTGCTAACAGTTCTAATGATTTATGTGAAACTGCCTCTGATGTATGTCCCATTGTCCTTGGATGCTGTGTTGATTGAGGTGTGCTCCCCACCCTGTCATGGAAGCATCTGTCGTTATGACGTATTGTGGCACTGGGTCTTGGAAAGGCCGCCCTTAGTTTAAATTTATACTGTTCCACCATAGAAGCGAGATGTATGTTTGGCGGTCTATCAACACCAGATCTAGAAGCTGACCCTGTGCTTGTGACCATTGTGATGCTAGTCACTGTTGTAAGGGCTGCATGTGCAACCTTGCGTTTGGGACAATGGCTATGCATGACGACATCATGCCTAGCAGTTTCATTACCATTTTGACTTGTACCCTTTGTTCTGGGTACATGGCCTGTATTACATTGTGAAATGTTTGAACCCTTTGTGGACTTGGAGTGGCAATCCCTTTTGCTGTGTTGATTGTCGCTCCTAAGTATTGCTGTGTTTGACACGGCATAAGGTGTGACTTTGTGTAGTTGATCGAGAAACCTAGTTTGTGGAGGATTTGTATGACATATTTTGTGTGCTGTGAACACTGTTTTAGCGTGTTGGTTTTGATTAACCAGTCGTCTAAGTACGGGAACACATGTACAGGGAGTGCAGAATTATTAGGCAAATGAGTATTTTGACCACATCATCCTCTTTATGCATGTTGTCTTACTCCAAGCTGTATAGGCTCGAAAGCCTACTACCAATTAAGCATATTAGGTGATGTGCATCTCTGTAATGAGAAGGGGTGTGGTCTAATGACATCAACACCCTATATCAGGTGTGCATAATTATTAGGCAACTTCCTTTCCTTTGGCAAAATGGGTCAAAAGAAGGACTTGACAGGCTCAGAAAAGTCAAAAATAGTGAGATATCTTGCAGAGGGATGCAGCACTCTTAAAATTGCAAAGCTTCTGAAGCGTGATCATCGAACAATCAAGCGTTTCATTCAAAATAGTCAACAGGGTCGCAAGAAGCGTGTGGAAAAACCAAGGCGCAAAATAACTGCCCATGAACTGAGAAAAGTCAAGCGTGCAGCTGCCACGATGCTACTTGCCACCAGTTTGGCCATATTTCAGAGCTGCAACATCACTGGAGTGCCCAAAAGCACAAGGTGTGCAATACTCAGAGACATGGCCAAGGTAAGAAAGGCTGAAAGACGACCACCACTGAACAAGACACACAAGCTGAAACGTCAAGACTGGGCCAAGAAATATCTCAAGACTGATTTTTCTAAGGTTTTATGGACTGATGAAATGAGAGTGAGTCTTGATGGGTGTAGGAAGTTGGCTCTGTATGTGCTATTTCAAAGTAAGGAATAGCATGCACAGAGTCCAAGGGTTCCCCTTAGAGGTAAGATAGTGGCAAAAAGAGATAATACTAATGCTCTATTTTGTGGTAGTGTGGTCGAGCAGTAGGCTTATCCAAGGAGTAGTGTTAAGCATTTGTTGTACATACACAAGACAATAAATGAGGTACACACACTCAGAGACAAATCCAGCCAATAGGTTTTTATATAGAAAAATATATTTTCTTAGTTTATTTTAAGAACCACAGGTTCAAATTCTACATGTAATATCTCATTCGAAAGGTATTGCAGGTAAGTACTTTAGGAACTTCAAATCATCAAAATTGCATGTATACTTTTCAAGTTATTGACAAATAGCTGTTTTAAAAGTGGACACTTAGTGCAATTTTCACAGTTCCTGGGGGAGGTAAGTTTTTGTTAGTTTTACCAGGTAAGTAGGACACTTACAGGGTTCAGTTCTTGGTCCAAGGTAGCCCACCGTTGGGGGTTCAGAGCAACCCCAAAGTCACCACACCAGCAGCTCAGGGCCGGTCAGGTGCAGAGTTCAAAGTGGTGCCCAAAACACATAGGCTAGAATGGAGAGAAGGGGGTGCCCCGGTTCCGGTCTGCTTGCAGGTAAGTACCCGCGTCTTCGGAGGGCAGACCAGGGGGGTTTTGTAGGGCACCGGGGGGGGACACAAGCCCACACAGAAATTTCACCCTCAGCGGCGCGGGGGCGGCCGGGTGCAGTGTAGAAACAAGCGTCGGGTTCGCAATGTTAGTCTATGAGAGATCTCGGGATCTCTTCAGCGCTGCAGGCAGGCAAGGGGGGGATTCCTCGGGGAAACCTCCACTTGGACAAGGGAGAGGGACTCCTGGGGGTCACTTCTCCAGTGAAAGTCCGGTCCTTCAGGTCCTGGGGGCTGCGGGTGCAGGGTCTCTCCCAGGCGTCGGGACTTTAGGTTCAAAGAGTCGCGGTCAGGGGAAGCCTCGGGATTCCCTCTGCAGGCGGCGCTGTGGGGGCTCAGGGGGGGACAGGTTTTGGTACTCACAGTATCAGAGTAGTCCTGGGGTCCCTCCTGAGGTGTCGGATCTCCACCAGCCGAGTCGGGGTCGCCGGGTGCAGTGTTGCAAGTCTCACGCTTCTTGCGGGGAGCTTGCAGGGTTCTTTAAAGCTGCTGGAAACAAAGTTGCAGCTTTTCTTGGAGCAGGTCCGCTGTCCTCGGGAGTTTCTTGTCTTTTCGAAGCAGGGGCAGTCCTCAGAGGATGTCGAGGTCGCTGGTCCCTTCGGAAGGCGTCGCTGGAGCAGGATCTTTGGAAGGCAGGAGACAGGCCGGTGAGTTTCTGGAGCCAAGGCAGTTGTCGTCTTCTGGTCTTCCGCTGCAGGGGTTTTCAGCTGGGCAGTCCTTCTTCTTGTTGCAGGAATCTAATTTTCTAGGGTTCAGGGTAGCCTTTAAATACTAAATTTAAGGGCGTGTTTAGGTCTGGGGGGTTAGTAGCCAATGGCTACTAGCCCTGAGGGTGGGTACACCCTCTTTGTGCCTCCTCCCAAGGGGAGGGGGTCACAATCCTAACCCTATTGGGGGAATCCTCCATCTGCAAGATGGAGGATTTCTAAAAGTTAGAGTCACTTCAGCTCAGGACACCTTAGGGGCTGTCCTGACTGGCCAGTGACTCCTCCTTGTTTTTCTCATTATTTTCTCCGGCCTTGCCGCCAAAAGTGGGGCCTGGCCGGAGGGGGCGGGCAACTCCACTAGCTGGAGTGTCCTGCTGGGTTGGCACAAAGGAGGTGAGCCTTTGAGGCTCACCGCCAGGTGTGACAATTCCTGCCTGGGGGAGGTGTTAGCATCTCCACCCAGTGCAGGCTTTGTTACTGGCCTCAGAGTGACAAAGGCACTCTCCCCATGGGGCCAGCAACATGTCTCGGTTTGTGGCAGGCTGCTAAAACTAGTCAGCCTACACAGATAGTCGGTTAAGTTTCAGGGGGCACCTCTAAGGTGCCCTCTGGGGTGTATTTTACAATAAAATGTACACTGGCATCAGTGTGCATTTATTGTGCTGAGAAGTTTGATACCAAACTTCCCAGTTTTCAGTGTAGCCATTATGGTGCTGTGGAGTTCGTGTTTGACAGGCTCCCAGACCATATACTCTTATGGCTACCCTGCACTTACAATGTCTAAGGTTTTGTTTAGACACTGTAGGGGTACCATGCTCATGCACTGATACCCTCACCTATGGTATAGTGCACCCTGCCTTAGGGCTGTAAGGCCTGCTAGAGGGGTGTCTTACCTATACTGCATAGGCAGTGAGAGGCTGGCATGGCACCCTGAGGGGAGTGCCATGTCGACTTACTCATTTTGTTCTCACTAGCACCCACAGGCTTGTAAGCCGTGTGTCTGTGCTGAGTGAGGGGTCTCTAGGGTGGCATAAGACATGCTGCAGCCCTTAGAGACCTTCCGTGGCATCAGGGCCCTTGGTACTAGAAGTACCAGTTACAAGGGACTTATCTGAATGCCAGGGTGTGCCAATTGTGGATACAATGGTACATTTTAGGTGAAGGAACACTGGTGCTGGGGCCTGGTTAGCAGGGTCCCAGCACACTTCTCAGTCAAGTCAGCATCAGTATCAGGCAAAAAGTGGGGGGTAACTGCAACAGGGAGCCATTTCTTTACAATGGGCCAGATGGATGGGCCCGTGGCTGGATTGGTAAAGGGCAGAGAGCTCCAGTCCGACTCAGACGCCAGCAAGGTGGAGGTGGAGTACTGGTTTGGGCTGGTATCAAAGATGAGCTTGTGGGGCCTTTTCGGGTTGAGGATGGAGTCAAGCTCAACTCCCAGTCCTACTGCCAGTTCCTGGAAGACACCTTCTTCAAGCAGTGGAACAGGAAGAAGTCTGCATCCTTCAAGAAAAACATGATTTTCATGCAGGACAATGCTCCATCACACGCGTCCAAGTACTCCACAGCGTGGCTGGCAAGAAAGGGTATAAAAGAAGGAAATCTAATGACATGGCCTCCTTGTTCACCTGATCTGAACCCCATTGAGAACCTGTGGTCCATCATCAAATGTGAGATTTACAAGGAGGGAAAACAGTACACCTCTCTGAACAGTGTCTGGGAGGCTGTGGTTGCTGCTGCACGCAATGTTGATGGTGAACAGATCAAAACACTGACAGAATCCATGGATGGCAGGCTTTTGAGTGTCCTTGCAAAGAAAGGTGGCTATATTGGTCACTGATTTTTTTTTGTTTTGTTTTTGAATGTCAGAAATGTATATTTGTGAATGTTGAGATGTTATATTGGTTTCACTGGTAATAATAAATAATTGAAATGGGTATATATTTTTTTTTGTTGAGTTGCCTAATAATTATGCACAGTAATAGTCACCTGCACACACAGATATCCCCCTAACATAGCTAAAACTAAAAACAAACTAAAAACTACTTCCAAAAATATTCAGCTTTGATATTAATGAGTTTTTTGGGTTCATTGAGAACATGGTTGTTGTTCAATAATAAAATTAATCCTCAAAAATACAACTTGCCTAATAATTCTGCACTCCCTGTATTTGCTGCCTTCTGATATGTGCAGCTACTACCGCCAGGCATTTTGTAAAAACTCTTGGCGCAGTTGTTATTCCGAATGGCAACACTTTGAATTGGTAATGTATTCCTTGGAATACGAACCTTAGGTATTTTCTGTGTGAAGGATGTATTGGTATATGGAAATACGCATCATTTAGGTCTAGTGTTGTCATGTAGTCTTGTTGTTTGAGCAGTGGGATTACGTCTTGTAATGTAACCATGTGAAAGTGGTCTGATTTGATGTAGGTATTTAGTGTTCTGAGATCTAGTATTGGTCTCAGACTGCTGTCCTTTTTGGGTATTAGGAAGTACAGTGAGTAAACTCCTGTGTTTATTTGTAGATTTGGTACTAATTCTATTGCCTCTTTTTGTAACAATGCTTGAACTTCTAGTCCTAGAAGGTCTATATGTTGTTTTGATATACTGTGTGTTTTCGGTGGGATGTGTGGAGGGAATTTGAGAAATTCTATGCAATAACCATGCTGGATAATTGCTAAGACCCAAGTGTCTGTTGTTATTTCCTCCCAATGTTTGTAAAATTGGCTTAGTCTCTCCCCCACAGGTGTTATGTGATGGGGTTGTGTGACTTGTAAGTCACTGTTTATTTTGAGGAGTTTTGGGGCTTGGGAACTTTCCCCTATTCTTCTGGAATTGTCCCCCTCTATATTGCCCCCGAAAACCTCCCCGCTGATATTGGCTCTGGTAAGTGGGCCTTGCTTGTGATGTTGTGGTTTCTGTTGGTTGACCTCGAAACCCTCCCCTAAAAGGTGTTTTACGAAAAGTGCCTCTGCTCTGCGGGGAGTAGAGTGCGCCCATGGCTTTGGCTGTATCAGTGTCTTTCTTGAGTTTTTCAATAGCAGTGTCTACTTCCGGCCCAAACAACTGCTGTTCATTAAAGGGCATATTTAGCACGGCTTGTTGAATTTCCGGCTTGAACCCTGAAGTACGCAGCCATGCGTGCCTTCTTATTGTTATTGCAGTGTTTACTGTCCTTGCAGCTGTATCTGCTGCATCCATTGAAGACCGTATCTGATTATTTGAGATACTTTGTCCTTCTTCTACCACCTGTTGCGCCCTTTTCTGGAACTCTTTGGGTAAGTGTTCTATGAAATGCTGCATCTCATCCCAATGAGCTCTATCATATCTTGCCAAAAGTGCTTGTGAATTGGCAATGCGCCATTGGTTTGCTGCTTGTGCTGCCACCATTTTGCCCGCCGCATCAAATTTGCGACTCTCCTTGTCTGGAGGTGGTGCGTCCCCTGAGGTATGAGAGTTCACTCTCTTACGAGCTGCCCCGACAACTACTGAGTCTGGTGTCAATTGCGTTGTAATATAAACGGGATCTGTTGGCGGTGGCTTGTATTTTTTCTCCACCCTTGGAGTTATGGCTCTGCCTTTAACTGGATCTTGAAAGATCTGTTTTGAATGTTTTAGCATTCCTGGGAGCATAGGTAGGCTTTGGTACTGGCTATGGGTGGATGATAGGGTGTTAAACAAAAAATCATCCTCAATTGGTTCGGAATGCAAGTTGACGTTGTGAAAAGCAGCTGCTCTTGCGACCACCTGTGTGTAAGATGTACTGTCCTCAGGTGGCGACGGTCTTGCAGGGTACGAGTCTGGGCTGTTGTCTGATACTGGGGCGTCGTAAAGGTCCCATGCATCGGGATCATCCTGACTCATTGTAGTATGAGCTGGGGAGTGCATCAGTGGTGGAGTTGTTACTGGTGATGCGTGTATTGATGGTGGTGGAGACGGTGGTGGAGTTGTTTTCCTTGCCACTTTTGCCTGTGGCTGCTTGTCCTTTTGTTGATAGGCAAGTTTTCTTTTTATTTTAATTGGGGGAAGAGTGGTTATCTTCCCTGTGTCCTCATGAATGTGGAGCCTTCTTTGTGTATAGTCTGGTTCTACAGCTTCAAGTTCCTCTCCGAATCTATGCTTTTGCATTTGGGAGGTTAATCCTTGTTCCTCTGTGTAGGAACCTGTTTTCGGCTCAGAGGCTGGATGTTTCGGAACCGAAACTTTTTCGGATGTCTTTTTAGGCTCTGAAGAAACCTTTTTTATTTTCGGCGTGGTGTCTCGGTGCCGAACTTCTTCGGTGCCGCTGTCTAGGTGCCGAATTTTTTCAGAGCCGCTGTCTCGGGTCCGAGGTTGCTGTGTGGCGGTATCTCGACCTGAGTCGGATGACTTCGCCACAAGCGTGCCCTTTTTCGGTGCCGATGATCGGTCACCTATTTTTCGGGTTAAGCCATGGCCTGTTGGCGGTGGCGTCCCCTGGGCTTTTGTTGACTTCTCGTGAGTCTTATGTTTCGACGTCTTACTCACGTTTTTTGGCGTTTCTTCGGCCTCGATCTCTTCCGAGTCCGACTCGTGGATGGAGAAAGCTTCTTCTTCCTCCTCGAAACGCTCTTGTCCTGTCGGCGTCGACGCCATTTGCAATCTTCTGGCTCTTCGGTCTCTTAATGTCTTTCTCGACCGAAACGCTCGACAGGCTTCACAAGTATCTTCCTTGTGCTCGGGAGACAAGCACAAGTTTCAGACCAGATGCTGATCCGTATACGGATACTTGTTATGGCATTTTGGGCAGAAGCGGAATGGGGTCCGTTCCATCAGCCTTGAAGTCACGTGTGGCCGGGCCGACCAGGCCCCGACGGGGGATCGAAAAAACCCCGAAGGGCCACCGGAGCTCTTCAGAATTCAGTGTCGATTTGTTCTAACTAACCCGATACCGAACGCAAACAATACCGACGTTTTTTTCCGAGATTCTAACTAACTTTCCGATCCGAAACACGGAGCGAAAAGGAACACGTCCGAACCCGATGGCGGAAAAAAACCAATCTAAGATGGAGTCGACGCCCATGCGCAATGGAGTCGAAATGGGAGGAGTCCATCGGTCTCGTGACTCGAAAAGACTTCTTCGAAGAAAAACAACTTGTAACACTCCGAGCCCAACACCAGATGGCGGACTGTGCACACACACACAAAATGTTTATCTAGATTACTGCACCCAAGTTCAGCATTAATGAAGTGAAAACCACATAAGGATTTTAAGAGCAGCCACTACATTTATGGGTATTGACAGGCAAGTTAGCGTTTATGAAAAGCATGAATACGGATACCAATATAGAAAACAAACGTTGTTTCTCACGAGCAGCTCACTCACTACTCTTGAATTTCCAAAGGATGACATGGCTTCTTTCTTTCAAGAGAATAAAACATGACAAGGTTTCTTTCAAGAGAATAAAACACACATCCACAAAATATCAAAATGCATATCTTTTTATTTTTTGATATTGAACCTATGTGAGTTTCATTTAAGATATTTACTTTAATAAAATACAAATAATCTGAAGAAATAAGAGATCAGTACAATTATTATAATGTACAAATGCAACTGCTGTATCTTTTTCTGTAATTCAGTTGATATTTAAAAAATAAAATAAAAACAGAAAAGGTGCAGGCCATTGGACCACTTTATTTTACATCCACTTAAAACGTCCCACAAAAGGATATTTAAGCTTTACATTTTGGACATGCGCACAACGATAAATGTACAGTCCACTGTGTTCATTGAATACCTTTGCTGCTGAAATTTCTTAAAAGTACTTAAAGTGAAAAGAAAACACAAGATCAAATGTTATGAGTGGTTCAAAGGTTTTAAAGACAGTATTTAAAAGAAATGTTTTCACTCACTCCAAGACCATAAAAAGGCAATTATACTGTACCACTTCAATTTCATTTCACAGGCATTCAAATGTGCTGCAAAGGGCAGGGAGAGGGCGAAGGATAAAGGGAATCATTAAGTATTGCTATAAACACCATAATCCACAATATATTTTAGATAATTTAAAAATAAAAAAGGCAAGAGGCAGCATTTCAGCAGCAAGTGCTCAATAAAAAATAAAAAAAAGACTAGGGATAATACAAGGAACAGGAGACTAAAGGAGAAAAGGGACAAGACCTCAAAGAAAATACGGCGTGGTCGTTCTAGGTGGAATTACGCGTTCCGAATCTGGAACCGCGCGGAACAGCTTTGGCTCTCTTGTGTTTACGTCTTTGAAGACCATGATTGATGCAATGTTCCCACAACGGTAGCAATAGTTGGGCGCAGACCACACTGTCACTAGCTTCTCGTCGAACATGAACTTGTAGCCTTCGTGCACCAGTTGATGTGCTCTGCAGATGAGCTTTAAATTGTTGATGTGAACAAACTGAAACATACAAAAAATGTGTCAATGATAACCAAGCTGAATTCATGATTCAATGAACTAATCCCACAAATATTTTCCCCATCTAAAATACAATTTATATAATGAACTATTCTTTGGGAATACACTTTTCATTGGCAAGGGCAAAAGTAAACAGAAATAATGGGATTTCTACAGGGTGCAGACAGCTATTACTTTATCACCATTGGTTTGTGTATGCTAAATGTATCATTGTTCGTGGTTTGGTGGCCACGAATACAATGGACCTGGCCATCAATCAATCAAGCAGGAGCTAATGCGTGACCGCTCATAAACCTTATAGAAAACCTGTACATATCTGCAGCACTGCTCAAGTGATTCAGTGTCCTATTAAAGGAAATATGGTAGTCGAGCATCTAGAGAAACAAGGACTGTAGGGAAATCGGGCAAGAGCTATTAAAATCAGAGGGCATACATGTTAAAACTCTGGAACATGGACTCTGAAGAACATGCATCTGCGGATGCCATACATTTACAAGTACACTTCAATATTCTCAATATAGTCAATAAAAGTAAGAATTATTTTCTTGGAAAAAGCCACACTTTGAGAATGGTTATTTAGTAATCTCATGAGTGTTAAAGTGCCCATCCATTGATCTTCAGAATGCAAGGAAAGCGAACAGTGCAGGCTTAGAAAGTGTGATGCTAAAATCCAGGCAGGGATGTGGAATTCCTATCGCCCGACGCCCGGGACATCTTGTTTGGGGTCAAGGGCTACAAGTTTTTATGTTTACTTTGTCCTTGGGACAAGTAGGCCCAACCCCCTGCAGCACAAACCCTTTGGCTGCCTGATTACAGAGAGTGGAACTCTCTGCAGTTGAGTTAATGTGTTTCCAAAAGATAATGCTGTTCGAACTTGTATTTATGGTTCATTATTTGAAAGTCTTCATTATTAGGGTGAGTGCTGTAAATAAATGTTTTAAGGTCACACTTCACTACTGACGTTGGTTCCAGTACAAAAAAAAAAAAAAAAACGTGTATACACATGTTTGAAAAGTTAGGCTATGAGGCTAAGTTTGATGCTCCCAGAATGCTCTCTGATTATATGCAAATGAAGTGTCATTTAGTAAAATGTGTTGATGCATGCTAGTATTTCCCAAAAATATTTCTAATGGAAAATCAGTGTAACCATTTTCAACACGATTATGGGAAGCATGAAAATAAACAAACACTGACAAAGCCAACTGATCTGACACATTTTTATAAGTCTTTTAGTTTCATCAATGCGTGTCTTGTTTTGACATGGCTTTTGTAACACTTTATTGTTGTGGGAGCTACCAGGCCCTCAACATTGTAACAAACACTGGCAAACCCCCCCCAAAAAAGTTTTTGAACTCTCTAAAAGCACACCAGCGGCATAACAAAGGCCCCGCAGCTGCCCTCCAGGGGGCCCCTTCAGCACAGCACCTGCCCTGAGTGAGTCTGGAGAGGGGGCTCCTCCATGTTCTTTACAAAGGGGCACCCTCCAGTTTAGTTACGTCACTGATTGCCACTGTAGTTCCTGACACTGAACAAAACTACTTTGTGTGGCAATATGCTCCTTGTGGAAGAGCAGAATGCGATCACTCACAGTAAAGCCGGCCGAAAGAGAGAGAAATAGAAGTTTAATAAAAACAAAATGTCTTTGTTAACACCAGACCTAATTAGGGACCAAGACCCACATGTAGGTAGCTTTTTGCATGTCGCAAACAGCGACTTTCGCTGTTTGCGACATGCAAAAAGCACACGGTGATGCACAAACCCAGTTTTGCGATTCAGTAACCTGGTTACCGAATCGCAAAACGTGTTTGCGACTCGCAATTAGTAAGGGGTGTTCCCTTCCTAATTGCGACTCGCAGTGCAATGTAGGATTGTTTTGTGACCGCGAAAGCGGGTGCAAACCAATCGCAGTTTGCACCCATTTCAAATGGGTGCTAACACTTTCGCAAAAGGGAAGGGATCCAAATGGGACCCCTTCCCCATTGTGAATGTCACTGTAAACATTTTTTCAGAGCAGGCAGTGGTCCTGTGGACCACTGCCTGCTCTGAAAAAATGAAACGAAAACGTTTCATGTTTCATTTTTGTTATGCATCTCGTTTTCCTTTAAGGAAAACGGGCTGCATTACAAAAAAAAAAACTGCTTTATTGAAAAGCAGTCACAGACATGGTGGTCTGCTGTCTCCAGCAGGCCACCATCCCTGTGAGGGCCGCCATTCGCGAGGGGGGTCGCAAATTGCGACCCACCTCATGATTATTCATGAGGTGGGCATTTGCGAAGCCCTTGCGAATCACAGATGGTGTCAGGGACACCATCCTACATTCGGATTTGCGACTCGCAATTTGCAGGTCGCAAATCTGAACCTACCTACATGTGGCCCCAAATTCTTAAAGAAAGTCACAAAAGTGCACCCATGGTATATGTTGTACCCTATAAAATATTTGTGAACTGTATTTTAGCATGGGTAAATACGATGTGTAGATTTGCTCATGTAAAAATCTATTGAGCATTTGCAAGTTCATTTTCCCTCCAGCCACTTTCTTCCCAACCCTGGAAGAAGTTCTAATTCTGCCAATGTCAGGAGTAAATGTCCAACCTTTTTTATTATGGGAAAATATTAGAGAGAAGCTGGTAAAAATCTTTAAAACATGCAGGTTAGTAGGTTTGCAGACTCAAAGGCATTCCAGCCCTAGGACTATTGCTTACTGCTTCCTCCAGCCCCAATATGCAGATCTGCAGAAAGGTGGCAAAATAAGGAAATTGCTACAGTAGGGATTGAAACTGCAAGTATTTAATCCCTACTGTGGTAGTAGCCCTGGCATAATCAGAGAGGCTATTATCAGAGCACTTACATAATGAGATTGCTGCCATAATTTGTCGCCACACTACATGGCACCAAAGGGACAAGTAGATCTTTTTACAGGACAAGTAGATTTGAGAAGCAACCTATCCACTGGACAAGTAGATATTTTAATAAATTCCACACCCCTGCCAGGGTTGGAAAAAGACTAGACGACAATGGGCAGATGGGCACCACAGCCCCACACTAAACAACAACAATGTGCCAATCCATAAAAGGACAGAGACAAAGAATTAAAGGGAACGACTGTAGGGATGGTTATTGATTCCGAATCTATTTGCACTTGCCTGAGTAAATTCTGCAGCTCATGCTAAATAAAAGAGACTGCAGCACTGAAAGTTTTCGACTTGCATTTTATAAAACATGAACAGCAGGCTGCCAATTCTTTTTTTACTGTGTATTTGTCACTGCAGGGGTTTAAGTGAAAAGAACATTTAGATCATTCTGCAAAGGATTTCAAGTATTCAAATAAATGCTCAAACACATGCATATCCTTTACAAATTCATCCTCTATTCAAGAAGAAGCATTTAGAAGCCCTTGCACTAGTACATATACTTGAGCATCTCAGATTTGTTAGAATGGAGTAGGTAGGGACCTGTGTGCATTAGGCTATTCAGTAGCAGATCATGGTTCAAAATGATCTGTCTGCTACAGTTAGGACTATTTGAAATTTACCAAAATAACAACGCTCTAGTGGATACCAAGGCTGGTTGTCCTCAAATTGTCTCCTGCCTGTTACCGATCCAGTTATACACAGACGACGCGGTTCTGATGGCAAGAACCGCAAACAGTCTGCAGAAATTATTGAACACTTTAGATTATTTCATGGGTAAATTAGATCTTACAACCAATCTGGGCAACTCATATCATAGTGGTGGGCACTAAATCTCCCACATATAGAACATTATTTTTAAAGGGTTCCCCATTACCCAAAACGGAGTCTTTTCTTTACCTAGGGGTCCAGTTTGACTCCAAATTAAACTTAAGGTCCCTGATAGAGGATCTCAGGAAGACAATCTGGCTGTCTTTAGTTTCGTGTCCAGAAGAGGGAGTCACCTGTTGAAGGTCTTAATGAAAACATACGAAGCATAATGTACTTCCAGGACTCTGTACGGGAGCGTGCTGCGGGGGTATTGTTTAGCAAGGATGTTACAGGTCGAGGAGAAGATATTTTTAAAAAGTTCTCTCTGTATTCTATACTGTACTTCCAATTTTGCAACTCATGAGGAATTATGGGCTAACTACTTGTGTGACTCTATAGCTGTGCGACCCTTGTGGTCTTCGGTAGGGGTGTGGAGCAAGGAGTTGGGTCTAAATAAGCAGATCATGCAAGACTGTTTACAATTGTCCAATGTTTTAAAAAATCCCTGGTTTTAGTATTTAAAGGTATCTTTTGGTAAATTGGGTTGTGAAGGGATCTTTCTTAACCAAGAAGGTATTAATGATTTTAAATGGGTCAGAGATTCCTATAGGGAGAGAGCCTGATTACTCAGAGTTTAGACAGCTCAACTTCGCTGAGTTCGCCAATATGTTTTGACCATCACCACATGGAACACTGAGCCATATTTAGCAATGGTGAAAAACAATAGGGAAAGATGTCTTTTAACCCGGTTTAGACTACCTATGCTTTACCTGTCTTTAGCCTTTCCCCGTGGATGTTATTATTCCCATTGCTTAGGGCATTGTAGCTGTGAGGGGATACACTACATGTTATGTTTTTCTGTAAACATTATCATGTCCCGAGAACTTGCTATACTGCACCCTCCTTAAAGGGAGTGACCTCAGGCGAGGCCAGCCTCGTTATATTTACAAATGTTATCCGGGGCTTGGGTTGTTAATGTGAGTAAATTTATTTATTGATATTGACATGTCTTTTCTGCTGTTTAAATGGTTACAATTTTTCAACCGAAATAAATAATTATAACAGCACTTTCTATGTACAAGGAATTAGAATGGTGCCCTTCCCCCCTTTAAGGTGCTTTAAATTGTAGCTTACCAGAAGTTGCATAAATATTCTTCTGGGATTTTTTTAATTTTTTTTTAAATTTTTTTTTTTAAATCCGACTCTAGCATGCAATGGGTCTAAATGGGTCAGGTATACAGGCAGTGAAACTGAAAACGTGCTCCATGTTTTATTAATCATTCACAAACTGTTGACAACGAATAGACATTTGTTGGGGGCCATCAACCTATCCCTCTGGACCACTATCCATGTTTATATAAAAAACGTTTAGCACTTGGGCAGATTTTGAGCCCAGTAAAGATAAGCATAAATTATAAATGTTTTCCAGGCCCAGAGTCCGGACCTGCAAGCAGATCTCTTGCACACAGAACCCCCTTGATGGGATCTCGAGAGAAGGGAAGCTAGCAAGGACTGTTACCTTAAGAGGTGGACAGACATCAGGAGGGGTAGGAAAGTAGCAGGAAAAAAGCAAGCACTCCCTCCTCAAAAGGGAGTGTGATCAAAATGCATTGTGCTCTCAAGGCAATAATGGACCTCAGCATACTCTTACATGTAACCGCCAACATTTCATGGCTGGTCTATCACAGAAGTCTGAAAACCAGGTTTGATACCTACCACGGACACCTTACACCTTATCCCCCTTGCCAGGGACTGCACACTAACACTTCTCTCTTGATCAAACCTCTAAATACAACCAGTCTACCGCATACTGGAGTAGATACGCATAACTATCATTCAAAAAACCCTCCCCTAACCCACCCACACTTTCTGCCAATAGGGTAGGTCGTAGAAAGTAATGTCATCTTGGGCACCTTCCTGACCTACAACACCCGTGAATCTAAGATCACATTTAGGGAGTACTGAAATACTTAGAGTCAGGGGTGTGGAATTTATTAGAATATCTACTTGTCCAGTGGACAGGTTGCTTCTCAAATCTACTTGTCCTGTAAAAAGATCTACTTGTCCCTTTGGTGCCATGTAGTGTGGCGACAAATTATGGCAGCAATCTCATTATGTAAGTGCTCTGATTATAGCCTCTCTGATTATGCCAGGGCTACTACCATAGTAGGGCTTGAATACTTGCAGTTTCAATCCCTACTGTAGCAATTTCCTTATTTTGCCACCTTTCTGCAGATCTGCATACTGGGGCTGGAGGAAGCAGTAAGCAATAGTTCCAGTGCTGGAATGCCTTTGAGTCTGCAAACCTACTAACATGCATGTTTTAAAGATTTTTACCAGGTTCTCTCTAATATTTTCCCATAATAAGAAAGGTTGGACATTTACTCCTGACAGTGGCAGAATTAGAACTTCATCCAGGGTTGGGAAGAAAGTGGCAGGAGGGAAAATGAACTTGCAAATGCTCAATAGATTTTTACATAAGCAAATCTACACATTGTATTTACCCATGCTAAAATACAGTTCACAAATATTTTATAGGGGTACGACATATACCATGGGTGCACTTTTGTGACTTTCTTTAAGAATTTGGGGCCACATGTAGGTAGGTTCAGATTTGCGACCTGCAAATTGCGAGTCGCAAATCCGAATGTAGGATGGTGTCCCTGACACCATCTGTGATTCGCAAGGGCTTCGCAAATGCCCACCTCATGAATAATCAGGAGGTGGGTCGCAATTTGCGACCCCCCTCGCGAATGGCGGCCCTCACAGGGATGGTGGCCTGCTGGAGACAGCAGACCACCATGTCTGTGACTGCTTTTCAATAAAGCAGGTTTTTTTTTGTAATGCAGCCCCTTTTCCTTAAAGGAAAACGAGATGCATAACAAAAACGAAAAATGAAACGTTTTAGTTTCATTTTTTCAGAGCAGGCAGTGGTCCACAGGACCACTGCCTGCTCTGAATTTTTTTTTACAGTGACATTCACAATGGGGAAGGGGTCCCTGGGGATCCCTTCCCTTTTGCGAAAGTGTTAGCACCCATTTGAAATGGGTGCAAACTGCGATTGGTTTGCGCCTGCGGTCACAAAACAATCCTACATTGCACTGCAAGTCGCAATTAGGAAGGGAACACCCCTTACTAATTGCGAGTCGCAAACCCGTTTTGCGATTCGGTAACCAGGTTACCGAATCGCAAAACTGGGTTTGTGCATCACAATGTGCTTTTTGCATGTCGCGAACAGCGAAAGTCGCTGTTTGCGACATGCATAAAGCTACCTGCATGTGGGTCTTGGTCCCTAATTAGGTCTGGTGTTAACAAAGACATTTTGTTTTTATTAAACTTCTATTTCTCTCTCTTTCGGCTGGCTTTACTGTGAGTGATCGCATTCTGCTCTTCCACAAGGAGCATATTGCCACACAAAGTAGTTTTGTTCAGTGTCAGGAACTACAGTGGTAATCAGTGA
Organism: Pleurodeles waltl; assembly: GCF_031143425.1. NCBI lineage: Eukaryota > Metazoa > Chordata > Amphibia > Caudata > Salamandridae > Pleurodeles > Pleurodeles waltl. The sequence goes on from NC_090445.1 coordinate 1,686,802,926, forward strand.
CGTAACTAAACTGGAGGGTGCCCCTTTGTAAAGAACATGGAGGAGCCCCCTCTCCAGACTCACTCAGGGCAGGTGCTGTGCTGAAGGGGCCCCCTGGAGGGCGGCTGCGAGGCCTTTGTTATGCCGCTGGTGGCAATGTGTGCTTTTAGAGTTCAAAAACTTTTTGGGGGGGTTTTGCCAGTGTTTGTTACAATGTTGAGGGCCTGGTAGCTCCCACAACAATAAAGTGTTACAAAAGCCATGTCAATGGCATTGATGAAACTAAAAGACTTATAAAAATATGTCAGATCAGTTGGCTTTGTCAGTGTTTGTTTTCATGCTTCCCATAATCGTGTTGAAAATGGTTACACTGATTTTCCATTAGAAATATTTTTGGGAAATACTAGCATGCATCAACACATTTTTCTAAATGACACTTCATTTGCATATAATCAGAGAGCATTCTGGGAGCATTATACTTAGCCTCATAGCCTAAACTTTTCAAACATGTGTATACACGTTTTATTTATTTGTACTGGAACCAACTTCAGTAATGAAGTGTGACCTTAAAACATTTATTTACAGCACTCACCCTAATAATGAAGGTTTTCAAATAATGAACCATAAATACAAGTTCGAACAGCATTATCTTTTGGAAACACATTACCTCAACTGCAGAGCGTTCCACTCTCTGTAAACAGGCAGCAAAAGGGTTTGTACTACTGGGGGTTGGGCCTACTTGTCCCAAGGACAAAGTAAACATAAAAACTTGTTGCCCTTGACCCCAAACAAGATGTCCCGGGCGTCGGGCTATAGGAATTCCACATCCCTGTAGAGTGGTCAATGGCGGATTATCAATCAGGTTATTGGTAGGTAATCCATGCCAGACAGAGGTTCACACACCTAGGAGCCGATAGCTCTCTTTATACTTAACATCCTGCCCATAATACTAGGGGAAAATGTGCACCTGATGACCATGTCTTATTTTAATTCCCAGATATTTAAACAAGCTTGCAGGAATCACCAGTCTCTCTACAAAAATGTAAAACACGTGTCTGATACAAAGACCCAATATTAAATCAGTCTTCAAAGTCCTATAACATAACTGAGAGAGATCATACAAAGCTGTCTGTGTAAAGATACACTACTTAACACTGGAACACCAAAGAGAAGTCACAAACCCCAAGCCTAATTCTGTTTACTAGTAGCTCCATCACCAGGGCAGATATAAGTGGGGAAGGGGAGCTAACACTGAGTAGGGTCCAGCGTGCAACTGCAAATCTGTAACATATATTTCACTAGCATGCATGACTGCCAGGGTTCCTGTATACTCATGTACACAGCAAATTAACCCCAAAGCAGCACACCATCCACACACCCCCCAACCCCCCCATTTCACACCCACCAGTCAGATTGCTTCTTAAGCATTTAGCCTTGGCAGGTGTTCCTCACTTCATTACTCCTCAACACCATACCTGCAGCTAAGCCGGCAAAGATTTATAGCTGTATCTCACTAGGACACACACTGGCTGGAAAGCATTAGCATGGCCATCATCTTCTATAATCTTCTAGTCAGTATAATCAAGCAACTGGTTAAAAGAGTGGTCAATATGTGACAGTCAACAGTATTTGTTTACTTGTAGCATTTAACTTCGGCTTTGTAAAGGCTGAGTGCCAATCTGACTTACTGTGCTACATCAGCATCATCTCCAATCCGTGAACACTTCATTATTTGGTCACTTCCACAATTTCTACTCTTCAATTCTGATTCCCTTGAATCAGTTTCAAATTAAAAGCCTCTTCAAAAACCACTAGCTTAAGCCTTTCTCTACAACTCGATGCTTTTATATGTGTTCCACAAGGCTAACATACAAGCAGCAGATTTGTTTAATATTTCTGCTTGTCCTCCGTACATATTCAACACAATTTAAGTCAATAAAACTAAAATGAAAACATAAATCCAGAAACTCTACTTCTTCTTCAGTGCCTCACTAAATACATGAAATACCCAAAAACCCTACTTGCCCTTTAGTGTCTCCCTGAAAGTTTGTCCACCTGAGCTTCACAGTGTTACTAGTTGAGAAAAACTGGATTCCTCTTAATAATTTCTGGATAGGAGCCATCTGTATTCAATTTTCTTCAACCTTGTACTAATCTGGTAACTGGAGGATTTGAGAAGCTGTTGGGCTATTCAATTAGTTTTGACAAACCTGAGGTTGGAATGTGGCCAGCACGGCGGGTCCAAATACGAAACAGATGAGACATTTGGGAATAGATATTTTCCAAAAGTTAGAGCAGATACTAGAAAAGAACCTTGAGAGGTTATCGCTCAAGATTAAAAAGTAGCTTACAAAATTGCAAAAACTTCCTTTGATAGTATTTGGTGGGGTATACCTAATTAAAAGGTTTGTTTTACCAAAGTTGACTTTTAGATTTAATACCATTCCACTGAAAGACATACTGAAGATTCAGAGAGTTATGAATTCTTTTGTATGGGCCTCCAAAGCGGTCAACATAAGCTGGGAGAAACTAGGAAATAAACAGAAGAGAGGTGGGCTTCCAGCTCCCCAAAATTCACCTATATTGTCTTGCTTCTCCAATGAAACTTTTCAGATAACTACTGGCAGTGTCAGAAGGCAATATTTGCAGGAGCGTTGCAATGATGAGGATTGAGAGGGGTTTGTGCATAAATTTGGCTCACCTTTTTATTTTAATAAGGTAAGAGTAAAGGTCTGGGTGACTGCCGCTAGGTTATGCAGTAAGTTCAAGACCAAATATAACAAGCCATAGAATGACTTTGCACCAGTTTGGGATTCTTCAAGAATTCCATATAGTGCTTAAAGGATGCCTTGAGACTCCCCGTAAAAGTAGCAATATCTATATGGGGGATGTTGTGGGGGATATGGCATGGGATCAGTTATGTCTTATTACATGAGATACCCTTTCAAGGTTCAAATTTGTGCAATTTACATCATGGTACAAGGCACAATTGTAGACAACTTGGCCTACTGAGGGGTTCTTGAGGTAGCTTTTACACTAGCAAGTATAAAGAGAGAAATAAGCCTCTGGTATAACTTTCTGTGTGAAGCGGAAAAGCTGAAGAAGCCGACTCCTTATGAAATATTGGATGGATTCTTGTCAGATAAAGAGTTTAAGAATTCAGGGCAAGTATCCTTTACTAAACGTTATTAAATTGTCAGCCCAGTCAATTTGTAAATAAATCAGCTCTTTACCCTGCTCAGGGCCTATTGAACTCCAGTGAAGATGGGCAAAATGGAGGAGACTGGATGAGGCTGACAATATTGTCAGAGGTGAAAGTTTTAGATGCAGACAATATCCATGTTCGCTTCCCTCCATACACTTTGGGGTGAAATAAGTAAGATATTGTCTGTTGTAAATCGAGTATTCAAGGTAATGCCTCATATCTTTGTATCCAGTATCTGCAACACTTTGGTAAAGAATGAAGCCACATTTTTTTTTTTATTCAATGTACCTAGCCAGATATACGATTTGTAAGAACTGGCATAAGGAAAAACCTCTAAAGGTGAATGATTGGTTTGCGGCTGTTCATAGAATTAGATGGTACGACAAGCAGTGTCACAACCCTAAAGATCCTATTTTGGGCATAAGATAACAGACAGGTTTAATCACAGGACCTTTTTTTGAGATTTCAGCCAATTTAAAATCCGTTGTCCAGATGGTCGCAGTTGAGATCAGAGTCGGGGGGTAGAGTGGCCCCACTTTTGGCCTCTAAGCCAATCAGATACCGATGCTTTGTTAGGGTTAGACGGTACAGTTGGTCAATTGAAGGGCTTCCCTGTACAGAGGTTATGAAGACCAAAAGAAAAATAAGTGTACTAAGAATTCTTGCTTCTTCAATGCAGACTAACAGCTCATGACAAAAGACACTCGACCCTTCGCTAAAAACGGTATACACAACATATTAATATAGGGCCCATTGCAAAAGACTAGATTGTTAATGGTACACATTTATAAATGTAATTGTCACAATTCTTGCAAGCAAGGCAATGAGCTAATGTGCACTACTGGACATGAAGCTCTTACTTCCTCTTGGATTATGTTTACTCTGTAGAAATACACACAAAATAAATTGCCCCTGTGATTATTTGCCATCCTATTTTTTTTTTTTTTTTTTTAAACTAGCCTTCATGATGCCTGCACACTTCCCATGGTCGAAGCACTCCCCAAAATGTCAAACTGTACGAGATAAGTGTTGCAAGCTCTTCTTACAGGGTTTCCAATTTTTATAAAGTGCTGAACAAACAGCCTGCACTAAGAATATAATGACGTTGCTTTATGTGCTTGAAACATCTTCCTTTAATTACCCAAACTATCTTCAAGACCCTCTGCCTACCACACAAGGCCAGGCATTACCTAAAAAATAAAGTCGGACACCCCATGTCCTCCTAGTGCCCATCCATTTAAAAATAATAAAGAAAACAAAAAAACTACAGACCTGAAATATGCTATGGAGTCAAATGTAATGAAGAGTTTGCAGACTAAGGCCTTAACTATGGAACACACTCTGGAAAACCATTAGCAGGCAAGCCTACCACCTAGCCTCTAAAAGAAAAACGATTCCTGATTCTTCCACACAATCAATATTTCTAATAATTCTCAAATACAGTTATGAAGTCTGCTGATTCAGGCTACATATAGGGCCAGATGTATCAAACATTTTTGCGATCTTAAACGGCTCAACGTGATAGAAAAAATGCATTTTGGTATGTAACAAGTCCAATGTGCAATTCGGTAACTTGTTACCAAATCGCAAATTGGAATTACGACTACATATCGATTCAGTATTAGGAAGAAGCAGGTCAATGGCGCACCTTCCTAATACCGAATCGCAGAGGAATGTATGATTGTTTTGCAACCGCATTCACGGTCACAAAACAATCGCAGTTACCACCAATTTCAAACTGGTGGTAACCAATTCGCAAAGAGGAAGGGGTCCCCTTTGTGAATGCATGCGAAAGCGTTTTTTACGAGCAGAAAGTGGTCCCACGGACCACTGCCTACTCTTAAAAAATTAAAAGAAATTTTTCTCATTTTTAAACGCATCCCGTTTTCCTTTAAGGAAAATGAGCTGTGTTTATAAAAAAAAAAAAAAAAAAAAAAAAAAGCTTTATTGAAAAGCAATCCCATACATGGTGGTCTGCTGAGCCCAGCAGGCCACCATCCCTGTGATTGTAGCCATTCGCAATGGGTTGCAAATTGCGGCCTACCTCATGAATATTAATGAGGCAGGTCCATGTGCGAGCCCTTGCGAATCGCAGTATGAAACTCCTGGAGTTTCATACATTCCTATTGCGATTACTTATTTGCAATTCGCTAAAGATTGCAATTAGGTAATCGCTAGTGTGAAGAATGATACATCTGGCCTATAGTCTATAACAATGGTTCCTATAATGTAGGCTGGGGACCCCGGGGTAGAGGGTGGGGTCCTTAAAGCCTCCTCAGGAGGTCCATGACTGCTTAAAAAATTAAAATTGAAATTTTAAATTGGATGCTAAAAATTAAATTAATATCCACAGACTGATGCGTGGGAGCAGTGCAGGTGCATGAAACAGACTGTGTGGCTTCAATTGAATTTAGAAAAGCTCCAACTTTCCTATTAAAATGACTTTTGTTTTATTTATATTTGTTGGCAAATTAAATAAAATGTGTTATCAATTGTGTAAGTGTTTGAGGAATGCTTGTTTATGTATTTTATTGTTTTGCGTTTCAAATCATCGACAATATTTAGGCGGGGGTCCCCAGCTTCCAGTAATGACTCCGTGAGTAAGACTCAGTGGGAGGGTCCTCGATTCCAATAATGATTTAGTGTGGGGGGGGGGGGGGGGGGGGTGGTAAGTTCCAGTAATGATAAAGTGGTGGCCCATGAAAGTCTATAAAATATTAAGTATATTCATTCAAACCCATTTCCTACCATAAATGTTAGTACAATATTTTAGAAGGATTACATCCCTCCCATTCTAGTTGCACCACTAGAATTGCTAACTAGTGCAGTTTAGTATTTTCAAGGAAGTATTCGGAGACAGAGCTCAAGTCACTGGATGAACGTCTTGTCTGAATTCCAGGAAATCCTTTAATTCTTTACACTGAAATAATGAAAACTAAGAATACTACCACGGCATACTACTTTGACAGATGTACTAGCTGAAATGATGAAGACACTTGTGTACGGCATCACACCCTAACCCATTAAAAGTATAAAATTATCACAATTTACCTCATTCGTGACCTTTGCTCCAAACAACCAGCCTGCACCTCTCGGACTTATTGCCCAGGTATCGACATCCTCAGGATCAGACCACACCAGGTCACAAAATGCTCCTTTGTGAGGAATTTCTTGATTGCGTTCAATCGTTCGGATCTGGTCGAGTGTCTTGATGTCCGGTGATAAACCTCCGTGTACACATAGTATCTGCTCATCTATTAACTAAAGAAAGTACAATGTTACACCAGATTGGTAAAACAGACCACTGAGCGATTCATTTCGGAGCCATAAACCTTTCCTTTATTTCTCTTGTAAAGGCTGGTTAGGAGCCTCTAACAGCTTTAATGAATAAGCAGTATAAAACCTGAGGCACAGAGCAATTATTGTGATCAAAAGCAAAAATACAGTCAGCCAGAGATGGGAGCTGGGTTCTCAGACTAAGAGAGGACAGTTACTTAACTGCGATGCGGTGTGCTTTAAAGAGGTGTGTTATCTGCTACTCTTTAAAGTGGAGCTGGGTTGCGTGCAGTCCTTTGGATACAAGGACACCGCTTGACATCTTGGGTGCGTACATTGAGAAAGCCTATTGCCTGGTCTTTCTTTGTTTTTATTTGTTTGCACTTCTTTGTGCTCAATCTGAAAGTGGCCTTGTTGTGGAAGTGCCTAGAGCCACCAGAGGTCGCATGCTTGTCAGGTAGACAGGTGGGGTGCCAAACATGATGGTTTTGTAGATGATGCACTTGGTTTTGATGAGGGTATGGACCAACAACTGCTAAAATGTTACTCATTATATAGTTGATACTTTGAATACTTAAACTGATGCTGCTGCAAAGTGCAGTTATAGCACATATGGTCCATGCAATTCTAATGCATAGTACATATACTGCACTCCAGTGCCGATCTTCAAGATACCTATCTAGATTACAAGGATGCTTGTGACAGGCAAGTTTCAGTGGTGGCGAGGTTGCAACAACTCATTTCTGAAATCCGCTTACTATATCCAAGATAAAACAGCTCTACATTTTATACGTTTTGCTTAGTGTGGACAGAGCAACATACGGGCCAAGCAATCTACTAGGCACAGAAAAAGCACAACCGAGTTAGTGCAATAACAAAAGAAATGATGATTGACACGATTCATTGGCCTTCTTAGATGTGTTCATGATTTAGCAGTAAATGGATAAGGAACTAATTTTCAAAATACGTGTCCTTTTTGTGATAGTCTAACACCAGCTAGTCCGCTTTACCACATTAGCTATAAAATGGTGAAGAAGTTAATTTTAAACATGCTTAGGCTTTCAGTAAAATGCTGATGTTTACTGCCAAGAAACACATTCTAGATGCACCCTTTCTTTTTTAAAGGTACGGTGGACTTCACAAGTGGTTTATGCAGACTTGTCCACTCGTCATCAGGCCATCTTCTACAGAAGGGGGACAGGAACATCAGGGGCCACGGCCAAGTCAATTTCAAATGGGAAGTACCAAAGTAAATTGAAGAAACTTTTCAGAGACCATTAGAAGGAAAACAGCTTAAACTCAAATGGATCATTAAAGATAAAATGTGTTGACTAAAACAGATTACATAAATGTACAATAAAGCGGGAATCGCAACGTGCCATAGAGAACAGAAAATACATTAAAAAAAGAAACTATACATAACAAAAAGAAAGGACTCAATAAAATCCCATTACGTTTGGGTGAGAGTATGGAATACATGAAAATTAACTTACAGCTGCTACTGTGAGCATATCGAACACTTTTGTGCAGTACCGCCATGCATTTGCATTTCCGTATTTCGTTTGGCATTCATCTATTAATGGAAAAACACGAAGTTTTAATATCAAATTTAAGTAAGGTTTGCACCACCTACGTTTGAAAGACTTTGGTCGAAGGTCTGGATAACTGCTTTGCTTTAGAAAACAAAAGCAATTCAGGATACAGATGCTAAGTGTGAAGGATTCTGGGAAAACATTCTGAGAAGAACCATCAGAAAGATCAACAACATTAATCTGCTATAGCACAACCCATTGGATGAGACAATTCATAATTTACCATATTGCAAGTTAAAGCAATAGTAAAAGTTAAAGGGCACATTTGCAGCCCATTATTAAGTCCGGATTTAAAAAGCAATCAATAAGCGGTGGGCTCAACAAACAGGCAACATTTCCAAAAAAAGTCCGTTTTTAATAATGTCTTGAAAAGGACATGTGCTCACAAAGGAGGCACTTTCACTACTAAAATAACATTTATGAGAGCGGCAGAAAAAAAAAAAAAGACTTGTTTGTGATGTACTGAGTGAAATAATCCCATTATTAAAAATAGGAAGTAGGGTTTACCCATCACGTTGTTGTCCAATTTCTCTTCTGAGCATCCAAGCAAAAAAAAAAAAAAAAAAAAAAAAAAAAAAAGGAGTAATCTGAGAGATTTATACAGTGGTCACTGGGGGAGGGAAACCTGGCAGTCTACCAGTATGGTTGCCAAGCCAAGAAAAATTCTAATCCAGGGCACAAATCTCCTATTTGCTACTATTGTCAATGTTTGGTCTTCACTCACATCACATGTTACAAGTGATGATACTTGGCCGGGAAAGGCAATCCGACAAACAATATGTCTGAGCTATGGGAAGGGTGAAAAACAGACATCCTAGAATTATGTAAAAATAAGAATTGCAGATTGGTATCCTGGCAGCATGAAAATAGAGTAATTTATCATTAACACTATCAAATAAGGCAAATCTAAAACTTGCACCAGAAACAGTTCAGACGAAGGAGCACCACAGTGTCAAAGAGTAAGTCATTAATAAGTTTCATTAAGGAGCTAAAATAAAGGGAACATAACGTATCAAATGTTGAACTAATTATGGAGAACCAGTCCCCAATTGAAATACAGCCCAACTGTTGATTGACATATATTGCACAGTGGCGGTCCCTACTTTGTAGTTATACACAACTCAGAGTTTCCATATGAAGAGTATTTTTTGTTTTGCTTATAACTTTGGCAACATATGAAGAATCTTCACAAAACTTTCCACAAAAATGTTTATGCACCTCAGCTCCTTCCTGAAAAGTTTTGGCTGATCAGTCAAGCAGGGGCTGCGAAAAAAAGGGGGAGTAATTCTGAAGTACTACCCCCATGGAATTTCCATAAAGAAAATGCAATTTCCATAAAGTAAATTAGAAAACATTTCATAACCAAATGGTCGAACTGAATTATACTAGACCTGGCAGCAAGCTACACCTTTACTCAGAAAGCGGGCTTTTGTGATTTGTTGTAAATCTGTTCAGTTGTTTTAGAAAAATTAAGGGTAAAGCATTAGCGATATCTGGTGCTGGAGTAGTGCTGTGGGACTGAAATTCAAAATAAAGCATTCTAATTGGCTGGCCCTGCGGGTCTGAGAGCATGAGGAGAAATTCTGTGGTCGCATAACAGGATTCGTGGACTCAGTCCCAGAGGTTAAAAAATATATATTTAAAGAACATGTAAAGGGGCAGGGTAGTGGCACCCTAACCCCCTAGCCATTTTAGAGTGAATCCGAGAGGGACCCCTCTTCAAGGGTCCAAAGTAAAAAATATATAGATTTATGTGGCCTGCTGTGGTCCTGTGGGACTCCCACAGGAGCCAGCGAGCCCCCATGTAGTCCCATGGAAAACAGCGCAGACCCCTGTGTTCCAGCAGGATCACAAACCGATGTTAATAGGTAGAATGCTGGGTAGTGCTCTATGAGTAGTTGACCTCTTGCATATGGGTTGGCACAGACGTATTGTAATAGGATAATACTTTACATAAAAAATAAAAAAAAACACAGAAACTCACTGGAAAAAAACAAATATTACAATAGAGCTTTAAATAGGTCTTCTAATAATAAAACCTACCATTTTGAAACCATAAAATACTGACATTTATCTTTAAATGAGCTGAGTAGAACATGCACCGCTACAATGCGCTGCTTATGACCTCAGATATTACATTTATGTTGACATATGTAATCTACAGTAGTGCAAGTTATATTTGCATCATTTACATGCAACTGGTGGTTAACTTTTTTTTTGGTTTTAAAACAACTGTAGATTTGGTTTTTTTTTTTAGAAGCCTTACGTAAACCTCCACTTGAACCGTTGTTTTTGTCAGTGACTATATATATATATATATCTATATCTATATCTATATCTGTCATCAGGAAGCTGAAACTACCTCGGTTTAGCCATGTGACGAAAAGATTACATGTGCGCAAATTAGGGAATTTGTTTATTGATCTTTTCAATATTCCTTGTGAGATAACCCAACATGAACGAAGCACAGAGCCCGTATAACTGAACAGGCATTGGCAAAGCCAATAGATCTTGCCATTGAGAAATACTCACGTTGCCAAGTTAAAAAAAAAAAATAATAGTAATAAGATATATAAAATGAAAAAAGGTACTGTGACCCAGCAGTTGAGTCACATTGCAGGCGAAGCTGAAGTAATAGAAAGCGTGTTTGGAGGGAAGCAACAAGGGGCAGGAGAAGCAACAAATGAAAGAGGCGGGAGCTGGGTGTGAAAAAGCAACATGGAGGGTGATGGTGGGAGACAGCAGGAATGGGTGAGTGAAGGGCACAGGTGGGGGGGAAGAAACGTAGCGGGTGAGGAGATGACAACTGGTGAGAGAAGGAGGGCATGTGGCAGAAGCAACATGGAGGGTGGGTAAGGAGAAGAAACAACAGGTGAGAGATCAACCTGGAGCAGATGGGGGGAGAAGCACACAAGTAGGTGCGCAGCTTGGAGATGGGTGGGGGAGAAGCATACAGGTGACAGACAACAACACGGAGTGCAGGGGGAGAGAAGTAAGTTAGAGAGAAAGCTGGATAAACATGCACTCTAATGGAATGCTTAGAAAGAAGAAAAAAAAATAGTGCTTGAAAAGCAAGCATAGAAGCCAGCGAATCAAGAGATTGAGAGAGGCTATGCTCATGAAAGGGGCATACACAAGACTGAGAAGATGGAATAGTAATAAGAAGCAGGCAAATGAGTAATAGGAAAGCAGTCCAATGGAAAGCAATGGGTTGGCTCCAGGCCAGTGTATGATCTTGGTAAGCCCACAATATTTCACAACTGACAGCGTGTTCGCTATCGAGTAGGCTCAACCTAAAAAACATCTAAGTCATATAGTACGTCAACTACACAGACATGTGCGCAGTTATCTTTAGAATGCAGAGAACCATATTAAGAAATAACTTCCAAAGCTAAATACAAGCTAGGTTTCCTAGGACTACATCAGTCGCCACTATTGCTCAAGGTATCAGTAATTTGACCTTTTGGTTTGGAAAGAACTAAAGAGATTGTGAACATCCTGCTGTTTTACAATGAACCCAGGAGGTATCCTAATTGCATTAACACCAGTAGGAGAAATTACATCATGGATACAAAGTGATACATTCCGTTACCACCTCTGATGCATTCTGTAAACATGCAAACCTTTTAAGGCATGGGCCAACTCTGTGAAAGATCAGCACTGCAGTCCGTATATTGGACACTGTGTTCAATTTTATTAAACGTTTTCTGTAGCATCAATATCCTTTTAGACTTTCCTTAGGAATTGCTGGCCGCCCTTAGGAAATGGGAAACAGCTACATGGTGGTGCATTAGTGCTGAGTGGAGGTGATTAATGTTCACCCACCAACTCAGATTGTTTGCTTTGAAAAAGGGAAAAGAACCTAGCACGTTCTGTAAAAACTGAAGATAAAAAAATTACAAGAAGGATGATTTTTGGAAGAGCTATGTAATTACACTGAACATAATAATTTTTTTTTATGGAACTCATTTAATAGTTGTGCAAGTTGGAGTACCTATTGTGTGAATAGATTTTATCTGTGATGTAAATGATGGTACTCGATGTTTTTAGCACAATCAAGAGGGACGAGGAGATTTAACCAAGGTCCAGTCCCTGGGTACTGAATAATTCAAAATGAGTACACTGTTCCTATGGAAGACAATAAACAGAAAGGCACAAGTTCGCAAGGACACTTCTTAACTTAGAAGACAGAGCCCTCACACATCCAATGGATTTCAAGCTTCATCATAGGGCCAGCTCCTCGTCAGGCCGGCGCTGCAATTCCTGACGGGCCCCGCGAAGGGGCACTTTATCGGAGATCTTTAATCAGTCCTTCTTTAATCAGTCCTTCCGAATTTGCACCTTTCTGTTTATTGTCTTCTATAGGAACAGTGTACTCATTTTGAATTATTTGATGTTTTTTAACCTGCTTCTATGTTTTTACTGAAACAAAACAGACGATGACATAGCACTTGTCACCAAAAACTTCCACAGGGACAGCAGACATTCTAGTTAACTGTTTCTACCCTTTGGGTAAACATTGTCTGGACGGCCCAAAACACTCCAAATTAACAAATCTCACCTGGCATGAAAGGAGCTCCAAAACTTTGATTGAGTACCTACACGAGGGCACATAAGCTAAAACAAATGCATCTTTTTCAAACCAGAATAATATGTTTTAAAGCTGATAAATTACATGGCTCAATATGACTGCAGAAATAAATGCAAATCAAGTGTAAGAACCCTCCTTCATGTTAGGAACTATCCATGTGTGGGATCGGATAGTCCCCAGCGATTTCCTTTTTTCATACCATACATCAAGACACCCAGCACTGTGTGTATGCCGAGAACATGTGTTGTATCTTCTGTAGGGGGCATATGTGATGTTTGGTGATCCTACTGTGCAGTTGATTAAACTAAATAAAGAAATACTGGAAAGCAATATGGCACCCGAGCAAGAACAGACGTGTGGTGACTGGGCATAATCAGAAACCATTTCTCACAATTTAACTAAACAGTGACAAAGTGTAAATGAAATAATAAAAATCTGAATATAACTGTGTAAGGAAATGCCTCCTTGGCATGGTTACCCTCTGACTTTTTGCCTTTGCCGATGCTATGTTTTGAATTGAAAGTGTGCTGAGGCCTGCTAACCAGGCCCCAGCACCAGTGTTCTTTCCCTAACCTGTACTTTTGTTTTCACAATTGGCACACCCTGGCATCCAGGTAAGTCCCTTGTAACTGGTACCCCTGGTACCAAGGGCGCGGGTGCCAGGGAAGGTCTCTAAGGGCTGCAGCATATCTTATGCCACCCTGGGGACCCCTCACTCAGCACAGACACACTGCTTGCCAGCTTGTGTGTGCTGGTGAGGACAAAAGGAGTAAGTCGACATGGCACTCCCCTCAGGGTGCCATGCCAACCTCACACTGCCTATGCAGTATGGATAAGTCACCCCTCTAGCAGGCCTTACAGCCCTAAGGCAGGGTGCACTATACCATAGGTGAGGGCACCAGTGCATGAGCACTGTGCCCCTACAGTGTCTAAGCAAAACCATAGACATTGTAAGTGCAGGGTAGCCATAAGAGTATATGGTCTGGGAGTCTGTCAAACACGAACTCCACAGCACCATAATGGCTACACTGAAAACTGGGAAGTTTGGTATCAAACTTCTCAGCACAATAAATGCACACTGATGCCAGTGTACATTTTATTGTAAAATACACCCCAGAGGGCACCTTAGAGGTGCCCCCTGAAACCTTAACCAACTACCCGTGTAGGCTGACTGGTTTTAGCAGCCTGCCACACTCGAGACATGTTGCTGGCCACATGGGGAGAGTGCCTTTGTCACTCCGTGGCTAGTAACAAAGCCTGCACTGGGTGGAGATGCTATCACCTCCCCCAGGCAGGAGCTGTAACACCTGGCGGTGAAAGGCTCACCCCCTTTGTTCCAGCACCACAGGGCACTCCAGCTAGTGGAGTTGCCCGCCCCCTCCGGCCACGGCCCCACTTTTGGCGGCAAGGCCGGAGGAAATAATGAGAATAACAAGGAGGAGTCACTGGCCAGTCAGGACAGCCCCTAAGGTGTCCTGAGCTGAAGTAACTCTAACTTTTAGAAATCCTCCATCTTGCAGATGGAGGATTCCCTCAATAGGGATAGGAATGTGACCCCCTCCCCTTGGGAGGAGGCACAAAGAGGGTGTACCCACCCTCAGGGCTAGTAGCCATTGGCTACTAACCCCCCAGACCTAAACACGCCCTTAAATTTAGTATTTAAGGGCTCCCCTGAACCTAGGAACTCAGATTCCTGCAACCTAAGAAGAAGAGGACTGCTGAGCTGAAAAACCCTGCAGAGAAGACGGAGACACCAACTGCCCTGGCCCCAGCTCTACCGGCCTGTCTCCCCCCTTCGGAAGAAAACTGGTCCAGCGACGCTTTCCCCAGGACCAGCGACCTCTGAATCCTCAGAGGACTGCCCTGCTCTAAAAGGACCAAGAAACTCCCGAGAACAGCGGCCCTGTTCAACAAAGACTGCAACTTTGTTTCCAGAGGAGCAACTTTAAAGACCCCTGCAATTCCCACCAGAAGCGTGAGACTTGCAACACTGCACCCGGCGACCCCGACTCGACTGGTGAAGAAACAACGCTACAGGGAGGACCCCCAGGCGACTCCAAGACTGTGAGTAACCAAAGTTGTCCCCCCTGAGCCCCCACAGCGACACCTGCAGAGGGAATCCCGAGGCTCCCCCTGACCGCGACTGCCTGACTCTAAGATCCAGACGCCTGGAAAAGACCCTGCACCCGCAACCCCCAGGACCTGAAGGATCGGAACTCCAGTGCAGGAGTGACCCCCAGGAGGCCCTCTCCCTTGCCCAGGTGGTGGCTACCCCGAGGAGCCCCCCCCCTTGCCTGCCTGCACCGCTGAAGAGACCCCTTGGTCTCCCATTGATTCCTATTACAAACCAGACACTTGTTTGCACACTGCACTCGGCCGCCCCCACGCTGCTGAGGGTGTACTTTCTGTGTGGACTTGTGTCCCCCCCGGTGCCCTACAAAACCCCCCTGGTCTGCCCTCCGAAGACGCGGGTACTTACCTGCTGGCAGACTGGAACCGGGGCACCCCCTTCTCCATTGAAGCCTATGTGTTTTGGGCACCACTTTGAACTCTGCACCTGACCGGCCCTGAGCTGCTGGTGTGGTAACTTTGGGGTTGCTCTGAACCCCCAACGGTGGGCTACCTTGGACCCAAACTTGAACCCCGTAGGTGGTTTACTTACCTACAAAAACTAACAAATACTTACCTCCCCCAGGAACTGTTGAAAATTGCACTGTGTCCAATTTTGAAATAGCTATATGTGTTTTATGTAAAAAGTATATATGCTATTGTGATTATTCAAAGTTCCTAAAGTACTTACCTGCAATACCTTTCAAATGAGATATTACATGTAGAATTTGAACCTGTGGTTCTTAAAATAAACTAAGAAAATATATTTTTCTATACAAAAACCTATTGGCCTGGAATTGTCTCTGAGTGTGTGTTCCTCATTTATTGCCTGTGTGTATGTACAACAAATGCTTAACACTACTCCTTTGATAAGCCTATTGCTCGACCACACTACCACAAAATAGAGCATTAGTATTATCTCTTTTTGCCACTATCTTACCTCTAAGGTGAACCCTTGGACTCTGTGCATACTATTCCTTACTTTGAAATAGTGCATACAGAGCCAACTTCCTACAAACTGGATTAGTAAGGAACAGTAAATGTCGGCACGAAGGAAAAGCAAACTCTTACCATAGAACCCATACACTTGGGTTATCTGTCTGCTCTCGTGATTCCCTCTTAAGAGTGTTATACGATCAGGCCATTTAGCCTTCAGCGCAAGAAGATATGTAAAGGTTTCAAGGCTATAATAACCTCGGTCTACGAAATCCCCCTGCAAAAATAAGAAACACAGCTCAAAATAGGAATTCAAGCATATAGCACAATTCAGATTTCATACTTAAAAGGTTAGATACAATTATTGGTACAGCAGTACCACCGACACTAAGTGCCACCATAAATGACAGTTTTTTTTTTCCTCTTTTCATAGTGAGAGTTTGGCCAACAGGGATGGAGTCTAGCATGCCCATCAGAATACTATGGGTCTGGTGAAAGCTAACCCAATATTTTGGATATCCTATATTAAACATACCATGGAAGTTTCAGTCTACCTTTAACTTAATTTGGATTGTTCGAGAGATGGGCACAGTGGCAGAAAAAAATAATAATAAACCATGTATTTTGCTCCAAGATTAATAAATGGATGTTTCTAAAACACCATTGCAGGTCTTACAATGCACTAAATATCGGGTAGGTCAACTTCCACTTGCTACTGTGATGCGGATATATTTGTACCTCAGCAGATGGGACTACTGACGTTTTTGTCCCTTGACTACGACTTTTGCAAAGGGCATGGTGTCCAACACATCCTTATAGTACAGGCAAAGTTGATATAGATGAGTAAATTATCAAAGAGGTTTTACCTACTTATTTTGTTTAAACAACTGAATTGTTAACATGATAGATGTCACAAGCAGCTTCAGAGTACAGAAACAAATAAGAATCTGTGCCGATTTGATGTCATGAGTAATCACTACATATCGCAGCCTCTGCCTAGGATCCCAGGTCACGTATAAGAGAAATAACGGTCTTAAAAACACATTTTCAATGTATAATTTAATCATGACTCTCTTCCCGATAACAATTTTGTTTTATTTTTGTGATAGTATTTCAGTTATCAAAAAAACTTTAATAAACGATTAAATATATTCTAAATGGATTTTAGAAAAAAAATATTTTAAAAAATTGTTCCTATTTAAAATATTAAAAATGAAAGACAATTGAGTAGACTTGTGGACGAATTCAACAAAGATTTCGATGATGGAGAACCAACAGTTTTACAACTAACTTTCTCTCACTTTAGTGGTACTTGGGCAACAACAGGCTGCATGATCATAATTACCCAAACAGAATTAACCAAATAGTTTGTGCAAAGACAGAACCTTCCTGGGGGTCTATCCTGGGAAGAAAATCAGACAGTAGAGTCGTGTAAATGTGTACAAAACTGCAGGTAAGAGGCTTATACCTTTCAGCTAGGTATATGTTGCTATGAAGGTTACAGACAGGTTTTTCCTTGGTTGAATGAACCTGGCGCTGCTAAGAAGAAAGCAGCTTCCTTTCAGATTCTTTACTCTTGCTCATCTTACAAGCAAATGTAATCACCAACAGAAAGGTCACCTTCCATGATGGACATTGCAAGGGTGAAATGCGCACAGATTCGATGGGAGCTAGAACTACATTTGTAGCTAGCACTGCATTTAAATTCCATGGACGGGAACACTCTTTAAAACCTTCTGGAATATATTTGCTTACTGGCATTTTAAAAAACATCCGAGAAGAGATTTTGATGGCCATCAGATGTAGGAAAATAGTTTTAAACTACCACACCATATGTGCATATTAGCTGTGCTGTTAAGTTTAGTAATGTCAAGCTGTGGTGTATATAATATCTAGGTTGCACAGCAGGATTTTGTTTAGTTCTTCTGACACATAAATGAAGTTTGTGTACCAACTTTGTTGTGGACTCCCTTGAGTTATCAGTATATTGTTTTGGCTTATTTCAGCTGATGTTCACTTCTTGGATGAACTAGATGGGAGGAAATTGTACAGAAATGCCTTCACTAACTTATAAAATCTACAATTCCCAGAAATCTTTCTTGATAGCGAATGCCTGATGAATGGCCAGAATTTCAAGTAAACCTGCACCTGAGAACAGATGCACTTGCAAATAGCCCTATCTGTTGATGTTTGTGGCCTTGTGACATGTATCTGCTTAACCGGTTTGCTCGATACTCCTGGCTAGCAGACATGCCATATGCTTTCCTAAACAGCATCCTAGATCGCGTCCCTCTCTTGCTGAGATAATACATAATTGTTGCACTGTCTGTCTGAACCAACATGTTCGATGGCCAACAAAGGCAGAAACTACTGTAGGAAAAACAATACTGTAGAGAGCTCTAACATGCCAGTATGGCAGTTGGCTCCTTGACCGACAAGGTCCCTGGTCTAGGCATTTCAAAGAGGTGTGCTCCTGAGCCGAGCAAGAAAGTATCAGTGACTTATTGTCTGTGCAGGTAACTTCTGTACAAAAATCCTCTCAGACTGCTGCATTTTGTCAACTTTTTAAAGGATGGCAAAGTTGCCAATGACAAGGTCAACTTGTCCGTTCCAGTTTCCAGAACACTGACCACATTGGTTAGCCAAACGATCCTAAAGTGGGCTTGAACAGCATGCCAATGACGTTTTCTATGGGTGGAGATGATGTGGTCAATATTTTGTCAGGCCACTGTGGCATGCTGCTGTGTGTGGGATGTCCAGAAAGAAGGAGGGGGTGGGGGGGTGGAATGCAGTCTGTGAGGTCATGAAGCAAGGGGTCATCACCATACAAGAGTACCAGGGCTTGAACAATATTTCTGAAGTCCCTTTCTCGGTTCATATTCTTTTGAAGAAAGAACTACTACAAATCTGCCTTAGCTTTCTGCGCAATGTGTTCCTTTAGGGTGAGATAGATGTCCAGGGTGACTTTAAGAGACATGGCAGACAATGGAAATTGGGGTTTGAATCCTTCTAGGTTCATGGCATTGAGCAAAGCTTGGTCTAGTCGTTGTTTATTGTTCTTAGTGAACAGCAGGAACTCTATTCTGTTTTGGTTAGGTTAAGTTTCAGGTCGGTTCTGGACATCCAGATCTGGATCAGATGCACACAGCATTTGAAGCGTTTGATGTCTCGCACACAGAAGATCTTCAAATACAGGTGTGTGTAACTGGCAAATTTGTAAATTGTATGTTGGCATCTACAAGAACTCTCCCAAGAAGTTCATGGAGAGCCCCAAGAAGTCCAGTAATATCATTAGGTAGGAGTCCTCTTTTTCTGTGGTGAGGTGGGCCATTTATAATTTGTATGGTAGCAGTTTCCCTGCAGCATGATCTGAAGCTGGGCTGATATTTGTGCTGGAGATGGGTAGCACTTACATGACATTGAAGTTGTGAATAGACTGCTTATTAAATGAGTTTAGCGATGTAAGGTACCCAAGTAAGGGGCTGGTAGTTGGCAAATCACTGAATTAAATAAAAATAAATAAAAAAAAAAAAAAAAAAAAAAAAACACATCGGCTGTGCACAGGTTCCAAACCTGTGAAACACAATAATGGTGAGCGGATCTTGCAAGGCCATGGTGACACCCTTACACGGAAAGCTCTACTACAGCCACTGATCCACTCATTATTAGTTTAAAAACTAGTTTTCCTTTGCTTATTGCTTCCAGAAAACCATGTCTGTCCTCAATGAGAGGACCAATATTTAGCCTTCTCTATTGCCAGGATTTGGTCCCAGACCAATAACCACATGTACCTAGGGCCAGCCCACTCATCCACTATCATCAACAGTATCAGCTCAGAGTCCATGTCAACTGACAGTCCCCACACTGTCCCATAAGTATGCAATATTTGCAACCAATACTTCATTCACTGGGCAATCACAGACACTGTAGATTACATTTCTACTGTGCTAAAGCATATAATGCACATCGAGCAACAGTCCCTACTTATGTTCTACAACTCTTCACGGTACAGCACACCCTGTTGAAACATTTAAATTGTGTCTACAATAAATGGTTGAAATTGACAACAACCTCCTCCCCACAAGGGACCAACATCCAGTTCCCAATGGTCCTTGGAGTATTGTACTGGGTGAGTGATATTTATCACTGGTGATCTGTATGTTAGGAGACTCTCTCTAGTCAAGTAAAGTAGGGGGTTAAGTCTCTGCTGCTGTGCCTCGGCTGCATGCTGCAGCTGCACATAAAGACACAAAAAAGAGTTGGAAAGTGTGAATTGATCCTTAGCTCATCAAATAAAGATTTCATATGGCTCCCAGTCAATACAACTCCAAGATTGAAGATCCTGTCTAGGTTTCACTGCTGGAAACCTCAACTCTCGCCTGGTGGATCAGTCATGCTCCTTGCCATAATGAGGTCTCCCCTTTGATATTACTGTACTGTGTAATCCTTTTCAATGTTTTTTACCAGTATTGTAAGGTGATGCTTATGAGTCGGGAGTGAGAGAAGAGCAACAACACCATATAGCAGAACTCTTCCCCAGGTCAATAAATCGACCTGAAGCCAGTAAGCCGGCTCATCTGTCCCCCAAAAAGGGAGTCACTGATGGGTAGCATATGTGCAGCCCAGTAATGAAGCTGGACATCTGCCACTCCCAGTCCCAGTCCTCCACCGTACACTGAAAGGACTACACACATTTATTAAAGGATATTCTGGGCTGTCCTCCCCACCGAAACAGGAGGGCTGAGCACATAATCCCTGAAAAAAAAAAAAATGTATGGTGCAATTTTATAAGGGTAGTCTTGTAGCATATAAAATAACCTAGTCATGCTATAATTTGGAACAATGTCACTCTACTAATTATGAAGAGTGGCAAAGCATTTCGTCCCCTTATTTCTCACTGGATCGATGCCACTAGAACAGCCATACTGAGGTCTAAACACTTCAAGAGTCTCTTGAGATGTACATGCTTAGGTATTCAAATATTCTGAGTGTGCATCATTTTGTCAGCTAGCTGCTATGCCTCCTCCATGTAGCAGCACCAGTGTAAATGTTCATTAATTGACCAGAGTCTTGAGGCCTCCACACATGCATTTAGAATGTGCATTAATCCAGATCGAGTTAAGTGGTGTTCGCTAATTAAATGGAGCGCACTGTACACATATAGCAAGGTGTGATTCCTCAGTACTCTTCTCCCATCAAAAGCTCCACACCAGGGCATCCCTCATAATCACTGCACCACTGCCTTGATCAACAAACAAACAGCAAGAAAGGGAACAGAAGACACTACTGTTGAGTACCACGCTCAGTGGGTAATGGCTAGAAGAATGCACCATTAACAGAGACCTGCGCCTAGAAAGAGGGATAAAGAACCTGAATAAATTGAAGAAAGCTAGGGTTGAAAATCAGACTGCCCAAAACCAGATTTATGAAGGCTCAGCTCACTGAATCAAGTGCTTTTTCAAAATCTACTAAGGTGCATCATGTCCCTTACTTTCATGGGCCTGCGACAGGACCAACTGTAGGCTTCAGAAACCGTGATTGTGCTACATCCTGGAATTATTTTAATTTGGTCCAAATTCACTAGAATGGCCACTACTCTGACAACAGCTTATGTAATATGTTGGCTTCTGTGTTAATAAGCAAATTTGGGTGATAAGAGGAGCATTACTAAGGCGTTTCTTGGTTTTCAGTAACACTGAAATAGATGCACCACAGAGTTCCTACAGGTGGAACCTAAGGATTTTTTTTTCCTTCAAAAACACAAGCAAATGAGATGCCAGCCTAGAACCAATTTTTTTAAGAATTTCGGTGGGGAGGGCACTAGGGCATTTATCCCCAACTGTCCCCCTCTATGGACAGGGAGAGGTCATGGTCCTCCCCATCGGAAGGTTTAAGGGCACAGTTTATCACATTTCATGTTAAGGGGTTTGCTATTTTGGCAACCGGTGGGGTCAGCGCTGCATACAACTGGATATAATAATCAGCGGTTTGTGGAGGAGTCTACAGGAGTTGTTTGACACTTACCTGGAGTTTGAGAGAGTGGCCTGCTGCCCCGATTCCTCATTAGCCAAAATCTTATCAGCTGGCGCTATGTATAGTTGTCTTTTCGGTACAGACATGAAAGTCCAGACACTTAAACCACGGATAAAGTAGAGTGTTTGCAGATGCAGCTTTTGTTCTGGACACAGATCCAAGTATTGAAGTGAATCCTCTAGTCTCCATACACAAACAACATACATGTTGATAGCAAACATAATCAGAGTTTCAGAGTCTACAGCCAACATGTTGAGAAAGTCAAGGAGTAAGACTGTGACCTCCTTGACACTAAACACAGAAGTCAAGTTCCTCCATGTCCGAACTCGATTGTGAACCTGCTGCTATCTCCCATGACCTCTATCCTCTCAATAGGCTATGCAATGACTATCGTGGCAGTACCTGCAATATTTTTTAAATATCTTTAAACAGATTAATAAGTTCAGCAACAGAGCTGAGGTGAAGACGGAAGCTCCCCTTGCCTTCTCCTTCTGCCCTGGTGTTCCAGCAGTAGCCTAAGAATTTTGAAATGTTCTCCTCCTCATAGTTTAATTCTCTTATGACATTTCAGTGATTTTTGGTATCTTAACAAATTAGTGACGCTGCAGATGGTGGCTGTTCGACAGGCACAGGAAGCAGAGTTCATGTTTCCCCCCCCCAATTTGTTTTTTTCCAACAACTTTAGTCAATCTCACAAAATGTGAAAGTACTTCTTAACAAGATATAACTCTCCCCAGCATTAAGAAAATGCTAAATAGTAGAAAGAAATAGCATAAATTTAGCACCTAGAAAATACAACTTATTCTGGCTTATGTGGGGTTGGGCATCCTTTCCCTTGTGAGGGGATAATAATGCAGAGAATTTCTCCCCAAGGCAGGGTTTACTAGAACACGTGTACTTTATATTTTAATGCTCAGAGGTGTTTTGTTAAACTCCTTGCCTGAGGGACTACCACTATCTTCAGCAAGCAGGGCAGTGATATCCACACAGAAACTTCCTCCAGGACATCTTAAAGGAAAAAGAGTTGTTTGGTAGGACACAATTTAAATCTTTAACTAAATCCAGTACCTCAATTCTTCAGAAATTACCCCTCATTGTGTAAAAAAAAAAAAAGAAAAAAAAAAAGCTAAATAATAATAAGTTTGAAGACATTCAGTCTTTACTTACTTCAGAAATTTGACCTCCTCTCTAAATTATCTTGCAGCATTTAGGATTATTTAACTTTTTAGGTATTGTAATAGATGCTTTCATACTGCCTTTTTGATGTAGCACATAAATCTTTAATTTTGTCATAAGACCAGGAAATGATTCCCTTGCTTATTTCTTGGTTACGCAATCTGTCCGCAATGTTTTCCAGAGGGTATACCTTTATTTTGCTCTCAATCAAACGAAAAGTAAGGGTCATTTTTGAATTTAGCACATTTCCTCTTAGTGCATTTTTTCCAGACAAATCTCACGGGAGTCTTGACTTAGTGCTAGTCCTGGCTGAGCCCAGTTGATAAAGTGTTTTTTGTAGAAATTCTGGTTCTACTGCCAGAAACAAATGAAATACATGGGAGCATTTTAACCATTTCATCTACCGTTTTCCACATCTAAACACTACATGTATGTTTGGTCTAAGAACTCAGAGTAGCTTAATCGTGTCATGTTCCTTAGATAAATAATCCACCCAAACTGAGGTGTGTTCATGTGCCATATCAATTCCTATGCACCATGTTTCTTTAAGAAATGTGTTATGTGCCTCCACAAATAAACAGGCACTGTCTAACCACCCAGTTATTTCCCCAAGCCGCCCACTTAGTTAACTTACCAGTTATCCTCTCTTTTTCGGATCTATCCTTTTTACATTATCCATGCCCCTGTTGGAAAGTGGGCACAAGACTGACTCCAGTAAGGCGTTAGTCACAAGCGGACTGAATTTTGAGTATGATTTACTACCAAACTTACAGTTCCTTTTTTGACTGCTCGCAAAGGTCAAATTTCATATTGTTGTACTATCATGGAGGTATGCAACATATTAAGTAAAGATATAATTATGAACAGAATGCATAGCTTATTTAGTGGTAGAAATAAACATGAGGAATTGCATCCCCTCAGCAAAAAAGGGGGAAGCATGCAGTGCCCATTTTCAAAGACATGGGGAGCACAGGAAAACTGATTTCCAAGCATAGCAAATCTTATAAAAAAAGAAAAAGAATTTCATTAAAACTTCCAAACTATTTGCCAAATTGACATACAGGCGCATACAGGCATCAGACTAAAAGTATGGATAAGAACGAGACAAAGGTACCTATGTAAGCATGCCATTATCAGTGCCACACATTGAGGTTAACAGGCCATCAAAATATGCAACTGGGAAAGCAAAAATGGATTTCAGCACACTGCAGTAGCCAAGAATACATAATTAGGGTGACAATCTGTTACTCCTCAAAACCATTCAACTAGCTTCATCTGAGTTAGGTTTTTAGTAATTAAATAACATAACAACGTACCATAAATATGTAGTTTGTGTCGGGGACTGGGCCTCCAGTTCGGAATAATTCACACAAGTCGTAAAACTGGAAATGAAAAGAATAATGCAAAATGGCTTAATTCAGTGTCTAACTTCAAATTCTAGAAAGTGTTCCCCCATATGATCTGCATTTAAGAGTACTTCATAGAGCAATGTTACAGCAGAAAAATAAATTTGACTTTTTGGTCTTCATCTACCTATCCTATGTAACTCTACCTTTTTTTTGAATGGGTAGCGGTCTGAGACACACCCTCTCTCTCACACTTGTTTGCAGCATTGCAGAAATGAATTTCTTTTATATTAAGGAATGTTAGTGAATGGATACTGGAAGGGCAAACTACTTGCTCCAGCAAAGAATAGGAAGTTACCTCCAATCCTGGATTTCCTTCAGGGGACTCCTCGTTGTGGTCATAAATACTGAACTGTCCCCACTATATTTGTACAAAAACTTACCATACACTTTTTTAATATTAGAAAAAATGTCTTAAAAAAAGAATAGTCAATGGCCAATATTCCACTACTTTAAAAAATAAACCAATTTTCAATGTAGAATAATAGTCACTAGAAATAACAGTGAATGGAAAACTATTTTACTATTATTTTTAATAAAGGAAGGGTGTGCAAAAAAAACAGGCACAATGTAATAAAATAGGCTGATGCATGAAAGTCTGGATAAGCCGCTGCTACTCTTTAAACAGCTTCAGTAAGGTGGATGATTTGTTGAAGAGAACGCCTCATCCAAGGCGCAGATGGGGGAAATGCTTCTGGTGCAAACAACAAGTAACATCTTCTTTAAAAAGTCGGGATGTAAGGTAACAGTTTCTCATGTCCAGAGTTTCTTTTTTTTGTTACTTTAATGTCTGCATCTGCGCGTCACAGTAAACAATAAGAAAGCAGATGGCACGATTAGGCGCGACCTGCTTTGATTCCGATCAGTGTTCGACATAACTGTGACCAGCGAGCACTGATCAGTGCAGGAAAAATCCTGCTAGAAAAGGGACAAGTGGTACCTCTTCCAAGGTCATACCTGCTTGGGATTGGACCTGGGACTCAGTAGAAACCAGGGGCAGCGTGGTGGGGGGGGGTTGAAGAGGACACCCCCAAAGAGAAGGAAGGAAGAGGAAGGAAAGAAGGAACGGAGAGAAAGAGAAAGAGAGAGAAAGCGAAAGAGAAAAAAAAAGAGAGAAAAAGATCGATCACACACACTCACACACACACACACACACACACACACACACACACACAAGGCATCAAGTTGTGCCCCCAACCTAAAACGACCCTTAGTTTTTTGAAGCCCCTCTGCAAGCCAGATAGGTGGTGTTTATCTCCAGAAAGCCCACTAGACACCAGGGAAAACAGCTCCAAGAAAATTGAAAAATTCTAAAAAATGGTTGGGCAGCACATGTCCCTATCACAGAACTGGCGTGGCAGTCTTTTGGGAGGTTGACCCCTAACAAGCAGAAAATACTGGAGTGGTGCAACATACACCTGGCTTACACCACTTCCCTCTAACAGTGTTTTTGCCGCCCCATGGGGACAGATTGTGTTTTCCTCCAATGTTCCCCTCCAGGAGATGGGGTGGCAGGAAGCCTACTGGACACCGGGGATATGTACTGCCATTTCCTCTCACCTGCCATGGTGAATGGCTCCATGGTTTGTGCTGTAGGTCAACTGACAACCAGGGAACGCTACAAACCCTAGGTATTTCTGAAACCTAAGAGACCCAGACAAATCTAGGGTGGTGTGGCGTGCATGGTTACTGCTACATTTTCTTACCCAGATGCCTGGCAAACATAAGACTTGCTAAAATCATGCATTTTCCTCACATTTCTGAGAGAGGGAAGTTCTGAAACATTGTGGGAACTTCAGCCAATAAAAATGGTACTTCACCTGCGTGGCAGGGCCTATAGCGTGCAACAGGAAGAGACCAAATCAGGGACCATGTAAAGACCACATTGATTTAATATGGTCTCCGTTTTCATCCATTCCAGTCGCTAGCGACAGTTAGAACCACACGTGTGGGGTGCCATTTTTATCAAGGCAACTGTGCAAATTGCTGGGTGGTAGGGATTTTGTGGATATCAATAGATTCTGGAACTTTCCCTAATCGAAATACAATCAAAATGAGTGATTTTAGCCAATGTTTGCAGAACATTCTGGGTAACAAAATATAGTGGGATCTACACAGGTCTTACCACCATGGACTCGCCTGGGTCCCTAGCTTTCAGAAATATCTTGGTTTGGGTAAGTTTCCAGGATGGTGGCCAAGCTTCAGGTGAACCTGACAGCTGCCACACTGCCAAAATGGGTAATTTTTCAAGGCAAATATTTGACGTCTTAAGGCAGCAGTATGCACTCCAGATAATCGATTTATACAAAGAAAGAGTATTAGTGTGGTTGCATTCACTGCGCTCAAATGTAAACTTATACAGAAAGCCGCTTGACATGTGATCAAGGGGACTTAAGTGATGCGCATCTATAACGCAGCATAAAGACCTGCCATTCATCCATGTAATCCAAAGGCTACGCTTCATTAAGTCATATTTATTGTTTTGATGTTTGAAGTTCAACTCAATAGTTGCGAATACAATACATAAGACTTCAAATCCTTTGATTCGAACATAATGTAGATTTCTAAATTAAAACTTTGTAACATTAATTTTTAAAATGCCCAATCCATTTCGGATAGGACTATCCACCAGGGAATGAGTTATCTGCTTAACGCTTCATTATGTTTCTACAAACAAAACAGAGAAATAGCCAAATGGAAACTCTGAAATCTGAGAAACCATACAAAAAATAAATAAATAAATCACATTATTGTAGGTGAATAATTCAACACATCCTGAGCGACTGGTTACATACTGTCCCCACTGTGAAATGGGAAGTGAAATCAATTGCAATCAGCTTGTGCGTGTTGAGTTGCAGTAACTATATTTCTGTGCTGGGTAACCATTATGAAACTAATATGCATCAACTAAGATGTCATTTTATATATGTTGCTGCATATTCTCAATTCAAAGAAGCTTTATTGCGGCTACAAGAGCCAAAAAAGCGCGTTGCTGCATATATAAACAGTTAATGAACACAGAAGATTCTGAGTGAAATAACTTGTGTACAACCAATTATAGTTGCATAATAAAAAGTCTAAATGAAGCACCCACAGAGATTCAACACATCAGCAGATGATTTCACAAGGTATTTTCAACTGTTTTTCTATTCTAACATTTCATTTCATAACATACATTTAGAGCGCTTTATGTGATGTGTCCATGTTGCGTTTGATCCTTTTTTGATGTGGATGAATGGCCCATCCACACTTTGAGAGAAGCGCGAGGAATAGACTAATCAAAAATTAGTTATTATCATTTGAATCGCCCTCCATTTTGGGCTTCCAAATGTAAGCCAGTGTGCTTGAGAAACCACTTTTTGCAAAATGCTCTCAGAATCACACAATAGTATGTGTAATCCCAAATTCAGAGTTGTACAAATGACCATTATCCCTAAACTTTATGTCTTGGGCGCATTTAAAAAAAAAAAAATGCATGTTTCATTCATACCCATTTTTCATTCTTTAGATTCGACCATATGAATTGCTACATGGTGGGTACACAATGGAAAATCACTGTATGGTACATTGCATGCTTTGGGACAACAATAAACATTGCATATCCTTGCAACCCTAAGGCTCTGACGGACAAAACAGTATACTTTTGGAAACTGGCCACCAGGCAAAAAAAAAATACAGATGAGAACAGTCAGCTAATTTTATTTTTTCCTAATTGTTTTAGATTTTTGATTTAACTATTACTTTCTTGGGGAAAAACCACAAACAACCTAAACAAATGACCCTTTGCTGAATTCAGACTTCTGTCTACGTTTCCGAAATGTACAGCTTTCTGGACTCGCTCAAGAGTTTCACACCATTTTTGTTTTTTTTCTACATCATTATTGGCATTTCAGAATCTGTACAATCACCATATACAACAATTTAGCTTAATTATGAGCTTACTAAATAGGGCATTGCTGAGGGAATTGCATGGATCTTTATATCAGGGAGGGTCCATCCAGAAGGTGGGCTCCAATTGCTATACAAGCTGCCCTACAAAATATTTATAAAATTGGATAGAATTGCAAGATATCATTTGTGCTTGATTAGCAACAGGGTAAAGTGAAAAAGGGAACAACCAGAACATGGTAAACCAAGGGTCACTGAACTGCTGTGAGGGAAAGGAGAGGTTTGGTCATGGAGATGTAAGCCCAATGCAACGTATCAGGTTGAGTTAGGGAAATAAAGGGTAGGTTATGATGTACTATGCAGTATTTATGCAAAAATTTAGCCTCAGTAAGTTAGTTGATTCTGGTGTTTCATGGTGGCAGGGTATCATCTTTGGGGACATCTTAGAGAGTCAGTAGCAGGCTATAAGGAAATGCCTCCTTGGCATGGTTACACCCTGACTTTTTGCCTTTTGCTCATGCCAAATTATGATTGAAAGTGTGCTGGGACCCTGCTAACCAGGCCCCATCACCAGTGTTCTTTCCCTAAACTGTACCTTTGCTTCCACAATTGGCACAGACATGGCACTCAGATAAGTCCCTTGTAACTGGTACCCCTGGTACCAAAGGCCCTGATGTCAGGGAAGGACTCTAAGGGCTGCAGCATGTTTTATGCCACCCTGGGGACCCCTCACTCAGCACATGCACACTGCCTCACAGCTTGTGTGTGCTGGTAGAGAGAAAATGACTAAGTCCACATGGCACTCCCCTCAGAGTGCCATGCCAAACTCACACTGCCTGTGGCAGGGCTAAGTCACCCCTCTGGCAGGCCTCACAGCCCTAAGGCAGGGTACACTATACCACAGGTGAGGGCATATGTGCATGAGCACTATGCCCCTACAGTGTCTAAGCAAAACCTTAGACATTGTAAGTGCAGGGTAGCCATAAAGAGTATATAGTCTGGGAGTTTGTCAAACACAAACTCCACAGTTCCATAATGGCTACACTGAAATCTCGGAAGTTTGGTATCAAACTTCTCAGCACGATAAATGCACACTGATGCCAGTGTGGAATTTACTGTAAAATGCACCCAGAGGGCATTTTAGAGATGCCCCCTGAATACCAATCTGACTTGTAGTGTGGTGATGACCAGTTTCTGCCAGCCTGCCACAACCAGACGAGTTGCTGGCCACATGGGGAGAGTGCCTTTGTCACTCTGTGGCCAGGAACAAAGCCTGTACTGGGTGGAGGTGCTTCTCGCCTCTCCCAGCAGGAACCGTAACACCTGGCAGTGAGCCTCAAAGGCTCACCCCCTTTGTTACAGCGCCACAGGTCATCCCAGCTAGTGGAGATGCCTGCCCCTCCGGCCACTGCCCCAACTTTTGGCAGCAAGACTGGAGGAAATAATGAGGAAAACAAGGAGGAGTCACCCACCAGTCAGGACAGCCCGTAAGGTGCCCTAAGCTGAGGTGACCCCTGCCTTTAGAAATCCTCCATTTAAGATTCCCCCAATAGGATTAGGAATGTGCCCCCCTCCCCACAGGGAGGAGGCACAAAGAGGGTGTAGCCACCCTCCAGGACAGTAGCCATTGGCTACTGCCCTCCTGACCTAAACATGCCCCTAAATGTAGTATTTAGGGGCATCCCAGAAACCAGGAAATCAGATTCCTGCAACCTGAACTAAGAAGGAGGACTGCTGACCTGAAAGCCCTGCAGAGACAACGGAGACGACAACTGCTTTGGCCCCAAGCCCCACCAGCCTCTGTCTCCGGACTCGAAAACCTGCAACAGCGACACATCCAACAGGGACCAGGGACCTCTGGAACCTCAGAGGACTGCCCTGCATCTAAGGACCAAGAAACTCCTGTGAGCAGCGGCTCTGATTAACAACCAGCAATACCACCAAACAATATTGCAACTTTTCTGCAATTTTCAAAGACCTCACTCTTCCCGCCGGAAGCGTGAGATTTCACCCTCTGCACCAGACACCCCCGGCTCGAGATCCAGAGAACCAACACCACAGGGAGGACTCTCAAGCGACTTCAACCCCGTGAGTAGCCCCGAGACGACCCCCTTGGACCCCCACAGCGACACCTGCAGAGAGAATCCGGAAGCTCCCCCTGTCACATCTCCCCCCACCTGAAGGACCTCCACTGGCTCCCTGTGGATAAAAGGATCACCTTCAAACTCCTCACCCACGCACACAAGGCTCTACACAACACCGGACCCACCTACCTGAACACCAGACTCAACTTCTACGTCCCCACACGTCAACTCCGCTCTGCCAACCTCGCCCTCGCCATCCTCCCCCGAATCCAGCGCAAGACCTCTGGCGGCAGATCCTTCTCCTTCCTCGCCGCCAAGACCTGGAACTCTCTCCCCACCTCACTACGCCAGACCCAGGACCTCCTCACCTTCAGGAGACTCCTCAAGACATGGCTCGTCGAACACTAGCAGCACCCCCCCCACCCCCCCAGCGCCTCGAAACCCTGTCGGGTACATAGCGCGCTTTATAAATTCACTGATTGATTGATTGACCGCAACTGCCTGTAACAAGGGACCCGATGCCTGGACCAAGCACTGCACCCGCAGCCCCCAGGACCAGAAGGAACCAAACTCCAGTGCAGGAGTGACCCTCAGGCAACCCTCTGCCTAGCCCCTGGGTCCCTCCACTGAAACCAATACAAAACACGACTCCTGTTTTGCACACTGCACTCGGTCGCCCCTGTGCTGCTGAGGGTGTGTTTTGTGCGCCTACTTGTGTCCCCCTCCAGTGCTCTACAAACCCCCCCTGGTCTGCCCTCCTAGGACGCAGGTACTTACCTGCTGGTAGACTGGAACCGGAGCACCCCTGTTCTCCAAGGCGCCTATGCGTTTTGGGCACCTCTTTGACCTTTGCGCCTGGCCGGCCCTGAGCTGCTGGTGTGGTAACTTTGGGGTTGCCTTGAACCCCCAACGGTGGGCTGCCTATGCCCAGGAACTGAGACTTGTAAGTGCCTTACCTACCTGACAAACTAACCATTACTTACCTCCCCCGGGAACTGTTGATTTTTCCACAGTGTCCACTTTTAAAATAGCTTATTGCCATTTTTACTAAAACTGTGTACGTTATTGCTCTAATTCAAAGTTCCTACCTTACCTGAGTGGAGTACCTTGCATTTTATATATTTACTTCAAATCTTGAACTTGTGGTTCTAAAAATAAATTAAGAAAATATATTTTTCTATATAAAACCTATTGGCGTGGAGTTAACTCTGAGTATGTGTTCCTCATTTATTGCCTGTGTGTGTACAACAAATGCTTAACACTACCCTCTGATAAGCCTACTGCTTGACCACACTACCACACAATAGAGCATTCGAATTATCTAATTTTGCCACTATCTTACCTCTAGGGGGAACCCTTGAACTGTGTGCACACTATCTCTTACTTGGAGATAGTATATACAGAGCCAACTTCCTACGCAGGCCATCCTACTCGCTCTGAATTGGGGGCGTATGTAAGTCTTTGGCCTCTTCTCTATGTAAATCCCTTCTTTCGGCCAAACTCAGTTTCACAGCTGTTACCACCAAAATCTGCAAGTACGCTAAAACCAAACAGAAATAGGAAAAATGTACACCCACTTAGAAAGATGCTGTAACTTCTTTCTTTTAAGAGCTCTGTCTTTTGCTAGAACCTATGGAGGATACTTATCTTCAGAGAGCAAACCTTTTTATGGATGCCATTTTCAGTAAAATAACAACAAACAAAAACAAAAAAAAGTTTCTCAGTTTCCTTAAGGGGAATCCACAAACTCTTGGTACCTTTTGAATCCCCCAACATGTGCATCAAATGGATGCACATCTTCACCTGAAACAGTTTGTGTGGGGAAAAAAAAAAAGTTCCGAAGGATTAAGCACCTAGTCCCCTAAAAATGAAGAAAGGGCTCAGCACTGCGGTTAAGTAATACTATACCACCAGCAGCTATCTTGTGCTGTAGGAGGCAGGTAAGCCAATATATATTTTGTTATATATATATATATATATATTTTTTTTACAGAGATGAAAGATTATGACATAACAAAGAATAATTCCACTTGATCCTTCCCTTCTATAGGAAGGGAGGATTGTGTGTGTCTACGATGAACATTTTCTTAGAGGAAAAATAAGGTTGGAAGTAACTATTCCTTCACCTTCATTGGATTTTCATTATTAGTCAGAAGAACTGGACAGAATACCAAGTCTATCCCACACAAAATTGGGGGAAATGTCAAAAGGTAAGAAACAATAGAATACTAATAAAAAAAGATTCAAGGCAATTATACACAACAGAGGTGCCACCTCTGAGTAAATAGGCCTGGACCTACCAGACAAAGATTTGCTGGTATTAGGACAGTATAGTAAAAAACAGGACACAATCAATTTTGAAATGGACTGTTTACAAGTGGCTTGCATTGTCCATACTGTACAACAGTTAATAAAGATGGTCAGTCTATCTAGTGTCTTCAATTTAATGGAGGTAGATTTTCAAAACTCTCAACACCAAGTGAACGTAAAGCGGTTCATACTTTAGAAAAGGTATTTGGGAAGAAAGTTGGAAGTGAAACGGTCTGGTTGAAATGAAAATCATACAGTACTTTAAGAAGGAAGCTAGAATGGGTTCATATCACAACTTTGTTCTTCTTGAAAACCATATACAGTTCTTCACTACATAGGGCTTGATTTAACCGATCATACCAGCGGATGTTATGGCTACTAGAAAGGCCTTCTTCCATTGAATATGTTGCATCCTTAGGTTATAAATTGGCTCAAATAGAGTAAATATAAAATTAGAAAGTACTAGATTTAGCTCCCAAGAAAGTGATCTTTAGAGAAGGTAAACCTTTTGATTCCTTCTAGAGGTATGTAATATATGGGTGTTGAATTATTCACCGTACACAATGGAGCTAGTATACGGGGTTTATTTAGAAGAATGCGCCATAAGCGGTGCCAACCACTCCCGGACGCCTCGCCTCCTCTCTCAACGGTCGTCCTTTCCACATTCCATCCACGCGACATCTGCATTCCACATTCTAGGCTTGACGCCACCCATCTTCCATTCAACAAATCTTAATACAGTGTTTCTTAACATGTTGATAAAATTACAAAACCTCCTGGTATTGCTGCCTATTGGCACATGCAGTGTTAACGGAGGTGTCTAGGGTTTTGCAAGCAGAGATTGAGCCGGCTCCCCTGCCAGTTCTGCTGGGGGTCCTCGAGGGAGTGGGCTCCAGCAGGGCGGAGCGAACCTTTGTAGGAATGGTTTGTTTGGTGGCCAAAAGGAGTATTGCCTCAGGCTGGAGAGCTGTGCGCCTCCCAAGATAAACTGGTCTATGAAGCACAGGGCTGTCCCGCTAAATATGAATGGGTGTGGGGGAAATGGATGGGACCCTAGGAGGAGGGCACTGGGCGTGATCCCTCGGTGTGAGCTGGGGGAAGTGCAACTAAGACTTGATGGAGACTTTAGAGGGATTATTAGTCCTGTGATTATGATCTGTGTAGTGTCCAATCAGAGAAGGCAAAATGTGACCAGTGGTGTTATGCTGTGTTGTTTCTTTGTTCTGCAATAAAATCAATAAAGCTGTTTTTATTTATAAAAAAAAAAAAAAAATTACAAAACCTCACAATGTCAATGATAAAACATCCAATAAATGTAACTATAAACATGAACGTTAAACCAAGAAGTACCTGAAATAATATAATTAGTTTGTCACATAGTCATTCAAATAGGCAGAGTTTTCCTTTCCCTTCCACTTGGTCGTAACACTCCACCCTCCCCTTTGTAACCAATATGGAATGTGAGATCGCTGTAGATGCAAGCAGTTATGGTATAGGAGCTGCCCTTTCCCAAAAGAAAGGCCATGAGAAATGGATTGTAGCTTATGCTTCACGGACACTGTCGCAAACCGAAATGAACTATTCTGTGATTGAGAAGGAAATGTTGGCAGCATTGTGGGCAGTGCAAAGATTCCGGTTGTATATATGGGGAAAGAAATTCAAATTGTGTATGGACCATAATCCATTGTGCTTTGCACACGTGGGTTTGGATCCCATCCTCGTCGCCAATGCTGAATTATGCACCGTACACAATGGAGCTAGTATACGGGGTTTATTCAGAAGAATATGCCATAAGCTGTGCCAACCACTCCCGGACGCCTCGCCTCCTCTCTCAACAGTTGTCCTTTCCACATTCCATCCACGCGACGACCTCCGCGTTCCACATTCCAGGCTTGACGCCACAATGGGATTTTGAAAGAAGAGGTTGGTGAAGGACGTTTTCTAGCAGTAATGGCTGATAAATGTACTCCAGTTGCAGAACCGTTTCAATTTGACAGAACAAGATGTTTTAGTGGATGGATGCCTGGCTTCTCTCAAATGCACATGCAGTCTTGTGGAAGATTTTAATGTCTTTATTGCAAGAGTTCAGCAGTCAAGTTGCCAAGTCCAGCAATAGAAGGTTGGGATATAGGATCTGGCATCCGAACTTGAACAGGAGATTCAGTTTGCACATCTGTATCTTGTGTGCTCATTCATATAAGTGTAGCAGGTCAGTGTACTACAACTCTTGTGGCACCTATGGAGTAATGGGGATCATCTTTGTGTCGAATATCACTAGCTTGATAAGTACAGATGGAATCAGTGAGATTGGAGGAAATGCATTAGTAATCCCTGGAAAAACATCTTGTTTTATGCATTAGCAAATAAGTCGTACTCTGAGAACCCACATTTGCAAACGTGGTTGTGAAAAACATCACTATTTAGCACTTATTCATAAGTCCCCTGAATTACATTGCTGAGAACACTCTTCAGTATTTTGGTCACCACGTAGATGAACTTCTATAATGCACAGATTCCTTGCAATCAGCTATATCCAAATCAGCTGGGCCCTTTACAGATTATGTTCTTCACCTACTGCCTTCCTTGCTTGTTGATGTAAGGCAAAGTTGCTTAACTGTCTGTTTGAACAAGTGGGGATGTAGTTTTGAAGCTCTGAAGACTTTATGGATAACCCTCAACTCCAGCAGGTTGATATGGTATGTCTTTTTTCCTCTGGTCTCTTTACCCGTGTCTGAAGACAACCCATGTGGGCTCCCCAACTTCATAGGGAAGAATCTGTCAATGGCAGGATGAAATGGGACACCGTTCAAGATATTGGCCGATTACCACTACCAAGGGCTAGAGTGGGCTGCAGCCCGAGAGAGAACTAATATCCCTGGTCTTCCAGGCACAGTTATAATGGTCTCATATACAAGCAGTTGTTTAAATCAAGGAAGCTGCAGAACGCCATTGAGATGAGAAGTGAAAGTTTAAACTGACATCTGGTGTTTGCCCTTTATACGTTTATGACAATTTAGATGGATAGAATATAGGGCCTGATTTAGATCTTGGCAGTCGAACTGCCAAGCCGCTTCGGCGGCAGACCCAAGAAGACCATCATGTTGATGGTGTTCTGCCATCCGTAATTAGATGTTACAGCTCTGCAAGTGGTGGACTGGCACTGGTTCGCTGGCGGAGAGGGCATTGTGGGACCCAATGGACAGCAGAAAACAGAAGTGGATATGGAATAGAGGAAAGTTTTATGTACACACACACACAGTGTACCTTTGCCATACGTGTCCCCCTGCACTACACAACACACCACATACATACCCGTATTCTTTGCCATTCCACCATAACATATACATGCAGAAAACACACTGAGATACATGCAAAATACATTCACCATTGACATTGCACCCACACACGACACAACCACAACAACCAACACAACTATGCACTCAGCTACACAAACACACAAAAGCAATACTACACCCATCATAAAACAACTACACAACACCCCTCACCTGAACGTTGCACTCACCACAACATAAAAAAAATACACATCACAGCCATATGCAGGTGGCACACATACTGACAACCACAGTACCCACTCCAGCTCCCTCCCTCCTCACCCAGCCACCTGCGTCAACCTATTGTGCTTAGCCCACCCAACGTACCCTGCCAATTCGGCATCCCTACCTTCGAGTTCGGCGATGGGGGTGGGGAGGGGTTGGGTTTTCTCTGTGGGTGGGTGATTGCAGGGAAGGCTCGTATCCAGTCCAAGACCGGGGTGGAATGGGGAGGAAAAAAAACAAGCATTTACAATGCAATGGGTCTCACGTTTGATCATGTTAGAGCTGATCGCGTTGTAAACTCTTAACCCAACTTTTCACCTATCGGGCAAAAGTGCATTTATGTACATAACCCGAAAAAGTGAAATCAAGTATGTAAAGCGCTCTACTTCTGCCAAGCGAGATCGTGCTCGTAAATTAGAGGAAAAAAAAAGTCCACGAGCCCGATGGAAAACAGCGAGCCTCGCATGTTTTCTGTACTTGGTCGCTGCGCTCGAGGAGGGCTACCCACCGGAAAAGGCATACCATATGCGTGCCTTCGACTAATGAAAGCAAGCAGATTTTATTAGGGAAGCCCACGAACCAATAAAAAACACTGACGTGAAGTTGACAGGGCTCCGAGCCCTTTTCTAAATACAAAAGAGTCTTGCTGCGATACGCATGCGCGAGCGCATGCAACGCAGGCTCGACCCTAAAGGGGGGGGGGTGAGTTTTCACCACTTTTCCCACCAAATTCGCCAACTCAGACATGGAGGGCCAACTGCCACTTTTTTCTTTGCAGTAAGGCAAATCCAAATCTGCAAGGCAGGAAGGGCTTAGATCCCACTGCCACCCTCTTTTCCCTCTTCTGCCATCGGCGTAGGCGGTAATTGTTGCCGGAGACGCAGTTCGAATGGAGGCTTTTGTCTATGGGACGGCCAACATCTAAATACGGTGGGCAGACAGTCACATCTGCGGACAGATTTCTAGTCGAAAAGTTGTCAGCAGGACCGTTACCGCCAAGA
This sequence comes from Pleurodeles waltl, assembly GCF_031143425.1. NCBI lineage: Eukaryota > Metazoa > Chordata > Amphibia > Caudata > Salamandridae > Pleurodeles > Pleurodeles waltl. Next base: position 1,686,840,069 of record NC_090445.1, read on the forward strand.
TCTAACTTAGGCCCGCATTCTCTCCACCGAGGGATAGGCAGCTGCCGATTGTTTGTCTATGACTGCTCTCCGGTAATGGTTGGATTGGACAGGAATTGATGTAGACTGATCCACTCTAAGTCCTAGTTATTGAAGCAAGATATGTGATAGGTTGTAGCAACGCTGGTCATCCTGAGGTCCTGGACTCTTTATAAGCCAGTTATTCAAGTAGGGATGAAAATTCTCATCTTTCTGATATGTACTGCCATACACTTTAAAAAGGTTTATGGTACTGGGTTGAGACTGGAAAGAACAACTTTGTACTGGTAGTTGACATTAACTATCAGATATCTTAGGAACCTGCAATGCTTCCAAAGGATGGGGATGTGACAATAGCATCCTTAGGATCCATGGAAAATCCAGTGCCCTTAATGGAGCAGGGGTATATCGGATATACAGTATCCAAAACTCCTCTCACTTTTTTTTGCTCATTTGTTGTCCTGAGGTCACGAAAAGAACAATATTCCTGCATTGGTCCCTTCTTCCGAATTAGAAAGCACCAGGAATAAACGTCCTTTCCATCTTAGGTTAGAGGATTCAGTGTATTTTGATTGGAATGGCACAGATCTCTAAATGAGGAAACTATCCATGCTATTAAAATGTCTTCTTTGAAGAGGTAGATAGAGGAGATGATCGAAACTTCACTAAATAGCCATTTTGTACAATGTTCAGCGCCGATCTGTCTGTTTTATAATTCCAGATGATTGCTGATGCTCCCCCCCTACCAAAAAGGTGAACTAAAGATGGGGGAAGTGGAGAGCCACTGCTTGGCTGGCTTTCCTGTGGTGGCTGGCTAATGCTAGTTACCCACCTTTTCTATTTGTGGCCTTACAAGGATAAAACTACCTCTAATGTTTTAGCTGATGGTAGTATAATTGCGGGTACGGAGAGGTTAACCCTCCGTTGATGATTACACCAGTCATAAGGTTTCTAATGATGTTTTCAGTATGATGTATGCTTTTACAAGGCCCACAGCTGCAGGGATGTGGAATTCCTATGCCCGACGCCCGGGACATCTTGTTTGGGGTCAAGGGCTACAAGTTTTTATGTTTACTTTGTCCTTGGGACAAGTAGGCCCAACCCCGTGCAGCACAAACCCTTTGGCTGCCTGATTACAGAGAGTGGAACTCTCTGCAGTTGAGTTAATGTGTTTCCAAAAGAAAATGCTGTTCGAACTTGTAGTTATGGTTCATTATTTGAAAGTCTTCATTATTAGGGTGAGTGCTGTAAATAAATGTTTTAAGGTCACACTTCACTACTGACGTTGGTTCCAGTACAAAAAAAAAAAAGAAAAAACGTGTATACACATGTTTGAAAAGTTTAGGCTATGAGGCTAAGTTTGATGCTCCCAGAATGCTCTCTGATTATATGCAAATGAAGTGTCATTTAGTAAAATGTGTTGATGCATGCTAGTATTTCCCAAAAATATTTCTAATGGAAAATCAGTGTAACCATTTTCAACATGATTATGGGAAGCATGAAAATAAACAAACACTGACAAAGCCAACTGATCTGACATATTTTTATAAGTCTTTTACTTTCATCAATGCGTGTCTTGTTTTGACATGGCTTTTGTAACACTTTATTGTTGTGGGAGCTACCAGGCCCTCAACATTGTAACAAACACTGGCAAACCCCCCCAAAAAAGTTTTGGAACTCTCTAAAAGCACACCAGCAGCATAACAAAGGCCCCGCAGCTGCCCTCCAGGGGGCCCCTTCAGCACAGCACCTGCCCTGAGTGAGTCTGGAGAGGGGGCTCCTCCATGTTCTTTACAAAGGGGCACCCTCCAGTTTAGTTACGTCACTGATTGCCACTGTAGTTCCTGACACTGAACAAAACTACTTTGTGTGGCAATATGCTCCTTGTGGAAGAGCAGAATGCGATCACTCACAGTAAAGCCGGCCGAAAGAGAGAGAAATAGAAGTTTAATAAAAACAAAATGTCTTTGTTAACACCAGACCTAATTAGGGACCAAGACCCACATGTAGGTAGCTTTTTGCATGTCGCAAACAGCGACTTTCGCTGTTTGCGACATGCAAAAAGCACACTGTGATGCACAAACCCAGTTTTGCGATTCAGTAACCTGGTTACCGAATCGCAAAACGGGTTTGCGACTCGCAATTAGTAAGGGGTGTTCCCTTCCTAATTGCGACTCGCAGTGCAATGTAGGATTGTTTTGTGACCGCGAACGCGGGTGCAAACCAATCGCAGTTTGCACCCATTTCAAATGGGTGCTAACACTTTCGCAAAAGGGAAGGGATCCACATGGGACCCCTTCCCCATTGTGAATGTCACTGTAAACATTTTTTCAGAGCAGGCAGTGGTCCTGTGGACCACTCCCTGCTCTGAAAAAATGAAACGAAAACGTTTCATGTTTGTTATGCATCTCGTTTTCCTTTAAGGAAAACGGGCTGCATTACAAAAAAAAAAAAACTGCTTTATTGAAAAGCAGTCACAGACATGGTGGTCTGCTGTCTCCAGCAGGCCACCATCCCTGTGAGGGCCGCCATTCGCGAGGGGGTCGCAAATTGCGACCCACCTCATGATTATTCATGAGGTGGGCATTTGCGAAGCCCTTGCGAATCACAGATGGTGTCAGGGACACCATCCTACATTCGGATTTGCGACTCGCAATTTGCAGGTCGCAAATCTGAACCTACCTACATGTGGCCCCAAATTCTTAAAGAAAGTCACAAAAGTGCACCCATGGTATATGTTGTACCCTATAAAATATTTGTGAACTGTATTTTAGCATGGGTAAATACGATGTGTAGATTTGCTCATGTAAAAATCTATTGAGCATTTGCAAGTTAATTTTCCCTCCAGCCACTTTCTTCCCAACCCTGGAAGAAGTTCTAATTCTGCCATTGTCAGGAGTAAATGTCCAACCTTTCTTATTATGGGAAAATATTAGAGAGAAGCTGGTAAAAATCTTTAAAACATGCAGGTTAGTAGGTTTGCAGACTCAAAGGCATTCCAGCCCTAGAACTATTGCTTACTGCTTCCTCCAGCCCCAGTATGCAGATCTGCAGAAAGGTGGCAAAATAAGGAAATTGTTACAGTAGGGATTGAAACTGCAAGTATTTAAGCCCTACTGTGGTAGTAGCCCTGGCATAATCAGAGAGGCTATTATCAGAGCACTTACATAATGAGATTGCTGCCATAATTTGTCGCCACACTACATGGCACCAAAGGGACAAGTAGATCTTTTTACAGGACAAGTAGATTTGAGAAGCAACCTGTCCACTCGACAAGTAGATATTTTAATAAATTCAGTGTCTCCACCTCTGCTTTTACTCACAGCATTTTGTTGTCGTCTGTATGGTGCCCGCATAGAATAGGCAAACAATACAAGCTGCATGAGGACCTGTTTGGGGCTTCTTTCTCCCACAACTGGGACAGTTAACAAAAAGTGTTGCCATTTTGTTAAGGAAAAATATTGTTTTTGATAGAAAGAATATACTCTATCTAAAGACCTCAAGCAAAGCTGTTTTTAGAAGCTTGGGAAAGGTTTCCAAAAGGGGAAAAAAAACATAACCTTAACAAGGACAAGTTCAGAGTTCTGAGATTTTGTCAACAAGACCTGGGAAAAAGAAATGGCTCAACTGCCACCAACGGGGCATGATGGTATACTGGTGGTAAGCTACTCCTTAAAAAACAGAGATGTGGCCAAGCTTGCATTGAGTGAAGATTCACTAATCCGTGCTCTAACCTGGTTGGCAGGTAAATCCACCTAATTTGGCTACCTACGGAGCTGGAGATAACTGGTCCCCTCGCTGATGGTCTTAGTCATGCCCTGGAGCTGACAGAGACTCTGGGACCACTGGAGGCCCTCTGCGGAGGCACCACCCGGCTGCACACCAAAAGCGAGCTATGGGCCCAAAATGGCGGCCACTGGACTTTGGTGCAGCAGTGAGACCGGCAGAGGTGATCTCGGTCCAGGAGAGAGAAAGTACATGGGCCGCTGACTGGCCACCACAGTGGAGGAACTTGGTCCCTCTCCAAAGATGAGGAGTGAATTTGAGCCACGGAGCCAAGCAATGCGGGTGCACTGGGGGAAGACTGACATGGCAGTGGCCCTGGGGGAAGTTAAACGTGGGCAGACCCACACCTCATTAGGGTGATTGCTGTGCCTCACGACCTTTCTTGGGAAGGCTTATCACATTGGTGCCGGTGGTCTTGGGGAGGACAGGAACCTAGGGGATAGGTGGGTACCTATCTCATCCCCTGATGGCAGCACCACCTGGAACTGTCAGGGAGGCGGAGAACCTACCCCTCCTTTGCCCTCCCCCAATTTCCAAGAAGGCAAGCCAGACAAAATACTTGAGGCCATCGACCGCAACATACGAGCCACTAGAAGCAAAAATTGACACCATGGCAGTTGAGCTGGGTCTATTGTGAGATGATGAAAGAAAGCAAGCTGACAAAATGTGCACAACTGAAATAACACTGGATGAATTAACTTCTAGAGTAGATAGCTTGGATAAGACCAACAGCCCTTGAAGACACCATACACATTTTGGAAAACAGACTGGATGATGCAGAAGATCTCCACAAGTGGAACAATATCAGAGTTGCAGGGCTGTCTTAAGGAGAGGAAGGCACGGACATAGTACAATAACTAGAAACTTGCCCAAGAGAAATAATTCCACCTCAGGAATTGTTGAAGTTCTTTGCGCTACATAAAGCGCACTGCGTACCTGCTAGACAACCCTTTGCCCATGGGGCATAGCCAAGGCCCATAGTTGCTCACCTTCTGCGCTTCAGGGTTAGACTTAATTCTCTAGAAAGCCAGACAAGCTGGCTCCTTTGTGGCTGCTAACCACAAGTCAATTTTCTTCCCAGGCTACGGACTGGGGAAAGGAGGATGAGACAGATGTTTGTTGAAGTTTAAAGTACACCCAGTGATGAAAGACTGAAGTACATGCTGCTATATCCAGCCAGGATGAAAGCACTCTTGGGCGGCAAATCATATGTATTCACTATTGCCGCATCAAGCGAGACACTAGAAGCAAAAATTGACATTATTGCGGTTGATCTGGCCTTTTCACTGGGCCACCCTCTAAGACAAAATATCTTAGAGTTAGAATGTGATAACACACTACTTTCAGGAAAACACCAACAGGCAACAACACTAGTGGACTGGGAGGTGTTTAAGACTTTAGTGAGAGGCCATTCCATAAGTGCGAAGGGATGGAGCTCAAAACCCTTGTAAAGCAAGGCCATGACCGCCTTGCCCCAACTTGACACAAATATTAATGTGTGCATTGAAGTAAAGAAAATAAAAATAAAAAAAACATATAAACTCACCGAAAAAAAACAAAGGTTACAGGGACGTGATAATTAGGTTGACATTTTACCCATAAAAAAAAAAAAAAGAAGACATAGAAATTCACCAGTTATAGTAACTCAAGGCAGAAAGTATCCTTAGGCCATGAGTTATAGTTTCTTACCATACGTATATCTATGAGTAAACCTAAAACAGCTGAATTTCTATGGTTTTGGATGGGTAAGACCGCAGCCTAACTGTAACATCCCTGTAACCTTTGTTTTTTTTTTCCTCAGTGAAATATATATGGAAAATGTCACTTACCCAGTGTACATCTGTTCGTGGCATTAGTCGCTGCAGATTCACATGCTGTGCACATCCCGCCATCTGGTGTTGGGCTCGGAGTGTTACAAGTTTTTCTTCAAAGAATTCTTTCCGAGTCACGAGACCGAGGGACTCCTCCCATTTCGACTCCATTGCGCATGGGCGTCGACTCCATCTTAGATTGTTTTGCCCGCAGAGGGTGAGGTAGGAGTTGTGTATGCTAGTAATAGTGCCCATGCAATGGAGTGAATGCGTATGTACATAATAAAGTTTTAAGTAATATATTTACAAATGTACAAATGTTTAAGATCTACTTCTAAACGGCTACAGGCTCACGGGGAGGCGGGTGGGCGCATGTGAATCTGCAGCGACTAATGCCACGAACAGATGTACACTGGGTAAGTGACATTTTCCGTTCGATGGCATGTGTAGCTGCAGATACACATGCTGTGCATAGACTAGTAAGCAGTTATCTCCCCAAAAGCGGTGGTTCAGCCTGTAGGAGTTGAAGTAGTTTGAAATAATGTTCTTAATATAGCTTGACCTACTGTTGCTTGTTGTGCAGTTAGCACATCTATACAGTAGTGCTTGGTAAATGTATGAGGCGTAGACCATGTTGCTGCCTTACATATTTCGTTCATTGGAATATTTCCTAGAAAGGCCATGGTAGCACCTTTCTTTCTGGTTGAGTGTGCCTTTGGTGTAATAGGCAGTTCTCTTTTAGCTTTAAGATAGCAGGTTTGAATGCACTTAACTATCCATCTAGCAATGCCTTGTTTTGAAATTGGATTTCCTGTATGAGGTTTTTGAAAGGCGATAAATAGTTGTTTTGTCTTTCGAATTAGTTTTGTTCTGTCAATGTAGTACATTAGTGCTCTTTTGATGTCTAATGTATGTAGTGCTCTTTCGGCTACAGAATCTGGCTGTGGGAAGAACACTGGTAATTCTACCGTTTGATTTAAGTGGAACGGTGAGATTACTTTTGGTAAAATTTAGGATTGGTCCGTAGAACAACTTTATTTTTGTGTATTTGAATAAATGGTTCTTTAATGGTAAATGCTTGAATTTCACTCACTCTTCTTAGAGATGTGATGGCAATTACAAATGCAACTTTCCACGTTAAGTATTGCATTTCACAAGAGTGCATGGGCTCAAAAGGTGGACCCATGAGTCGTGTTAGGACAATGTTGAGGTTCCATGAAGGAACTGGTGGTGTTCTTGGTGGTATAATTCTCTTTAGGCCTTCCATAAACGCCTTTATGACTGGTATCCTAAACAATGAAATTGAGTGCGTAATTTGTAGGTAAGCAGAAATTGCCGTAAGATGTATTTTAATGGAAGAGAAAGCTAGGTTAGATTTTTGCAAATGTAGTAAGTATCCTACTATTTCTTTTGCAGATGCGTGTAAAGGTTGAATTTGATTATTATGGCAGTAATAAACAAATCTTTTCCACTTATTTGCATAGCAGTGTCTAGTGGTAGGTTTTCTAGCTTGTTTTATGACCTCCATACATTCCTGTGTGAGGTCTAAGTGCCCGAATTCTAGGATTTCAGGAGCCAAATTGCTAGATTCAACGATGCTGGATTTGGATGTCTGATCTGTTGTTTGTGTTGTGTTAACAGATCTGGTCTGTTTGGCAGTTTGACATGAGGTACTACTGAAAGGTCTAGTAGTGTTGTGTACCAAGGTTGCCTTGCCCATGTTGGTGCTATTAGTATGAGTTTGAGTTTGTTTTGACTCGACTGGTTTACTAGATATGGAAGAAGTGGGAGAGGGGGAAAAGCGTACGCAAATATCCCTGACCAGTTCATCCATAGTGCATTGCCCTGAGACTGATGTTGTGGGTACCTGGATGCGAAGTTTTGGCATTTTGAGTTTTCTTTTGTTGCAAATAGATCTATTTGTGGTATTCCCCACATTTGGAAGTAAGTGTTTAGTATTTGGGGGTGAATCTCCCATTCGTGGATCTGTTGGTGATCCCGAGAGAGATTGTCTGCTAACTGGTTCTGAATTCCTGGAATAAATTGTGCTATTAGGCGAATGTGGTTGTGAATCGCCCAATGCCATATTTTCTGTGTTAGGAGACACAACTGTGTCGAGTGTGTGCCTCCCTGTTTGTTTAGGTAATACATTGTTGTCATGTTGTCTGTTTTGACAAGAATGTGTTTGTGTCTTATTATGGGTTGAAATGCTTTGAGCGCTAGAAATACCGCTAACAGTTCTAAGTGATTTATGTGAAACTGTTTTTGCTGTATGTCCCATTGTCCTTGGATGCTGTGTTGATTGAGGTGTGCTCCCCACCCTATCATGGAAGCATCTGTTGTTATTACGTATTCTGGCACTGGGTCTTGGAAAGGCCGCCCTTGGTTTAAATTTATACTGTTCCACCATTGAAGCGAGATGTATGTTTGGCGGTCTATCAACACCAGATCTAGAAGCTGACCCTGTGCTTGTGACTATTGTGATGCTAGGCACTGTTGTAAGGGCCGCATGTGCAACCTTGCGTTTGGGACAATGGCTATGCATGAAGACATCATGCCTAGTAGTTTCATCACCAGTTTGACTTGTATCTTTTGATTTGGATACATGGTCTGTATCACATTGTGAAATGTGTGAACTCTTTGTGGACTTGGAGTGGCAATCCCTTTTGCTGTGTTGATTGTTGCTCCTAAGTATTGCTGTGTTTGACACGGCAGAAGGTGTGACTTTGTGTAATTGATTGAGAAACCTAGTTTGTGGAGGATTTCTATGACATATTTTGTATGTTGTGAACACCGTCTTAGCGTGTTGGTTTTGATTAACCAATCGTCTAGGTACGGGAACACATGTATTTGCTGACTTCTGATATGTGCAGCCACTACTTCTAGGCATTTTGTAAAAACTCTTGGTGCAGTTGTTATTCCGAATGGCAACACTTTGAATTGGTAATGTATCCCTTGGAATACAAACCTTAGGTACTTTCTGTGTGAAGGATGTATTGGTATATGGAAATATGCATCCTTTAGGTCTAGTGTTGTCATGTAGTCTTGTTGTTTGAGCAGTGGGATTACGTCTTGTAATGTAACCATGTGAAAGTGATCTGATTTGATGTAGGTGTAGGTGTAAGGAAATGCCTCCTTGGCATGGTTACCCCCTGACTTTTTGCCTTTGCTGATGCTATGTTTTGAATTGAAAGTGTGCTGAGGCCTGCTAACCAGGCCCCAGCACCAGTGTTCTTTCCCTAACCTGTACTTTTGATTCCACAATTGGCACACCCTGGCACCCAGATAAGCCCCTTGTAACTGGTACCTCTGGTACCAAGGGCCCTAATGCCAGGGAAGGTCTCTAAGGGCTGCAGCATGTATTATGCCACCCTAGAGACCCCTCACCCAGCACAGACACACTGCTTACCAGCTTGTGTGTGCTAGTGAGAACAAAATGAGTAAGTCGACATGGCACTCCCCTCAGGGTGCCATGCCAGCCTCTCACTGCCTATGCAGTATAGGTAAGACACCCCTCTAGCAGGCCTTACAGCCCTAAGGCAGGGTGCACTATACCATGGGTGAGGGTACCAGTGCATGAGCACTGTGCCCCTACAGTGTCTAAGCAAAACCTTAGACATTGTAAGTGCAGGGTAGCCATAAGAGTATATGGTCTGGGAGTCTGTTTTACACGGACTCCACAGCACCATAATGGCTACACTGAAAACTGGGAAGTTTGGTATCAAACTTCTCAGCACAATAAATGCACACTGATGCCAGGGTACATTTTATTGTAAAATACACCACCGAGGGCACCTTAGAGGTGCCCCCTGAAACTTAACCGACTATCTGTGTAGGCTGACTGGTTCCAGCAGCCTGCCACACTAGAGACATGTTGCTGGCCCCATGGGGAGAGTGCCTTTGTCACTCTGAGGCCAGTAACAAAGCCTGCACTGGGTGGAGATGCTAACACCTCCCCCAGGCAGGAGCTGTAACACCTGGCGGTGAGCCTCAAAGGCTCACCCCTTTGTCACAGCACCGCAGGGCACTCCAGCTAGTGGAGTTGCCCGCCCCCTCCGGCCCCGGCCCCCACTTTTGGCGGCAAGGCCGGAGAAAATAATGAGAATAACAAGGAGGAGTCACTGACCAGTCAGGACAGCCCCTAAGGTGTCCTGAGCTGTGGTGACTCTAACTTTTAGAAATCCTCCATCTTGCAGATGGAGGATTCCCCCAATAGGATTAGGGATGTGACCCCCTCCCCTTGGGAGGAGGCACAAAGAGGGTGTACCCACCCTCAGGGCTAGTAGCCATTGGCTACTAACCCCCCAGACCTAAACACGCCCTTAAATTTAGTATTTAAGGGCTTCCCTGAACCTAAAGATTTAGATTCCTGCAACAACAAGAAGAAGGACTGCCTAGCTGAAAACCCCTGCAGAGGAAGACCAGAAGACAACAACTGCCTTGGCTCCAGAAACTCACCGGCCTGTCTCCTGCCTTCCAAAGAACTCTGCTCCAGCGACGCCTTCCAAAGGGACCAGCGACCTCTGAATCCTCTGAGGACTGCCCTGCTTCGACGACGACAAGAAACTCCCGAGGACAGCGGACCTGCTCCAAAAAGACTGCAACTTTATCCAAAGGAGCAGCTTTAAAGAACCCTGCAATCTCCCCACAAGAAGCGTGAGACTTGCAACACTGCACCCGGCGACCCCGACTCGGCTGGTGGAGAACCAACACCTCAGGGAGGACCCCCGGACTACTCTACGACTGTGAGTACCAAAACCTGTCCTCCCTGAGCCCCCACAGCGCCGCCTGCAGAGGGAATCCCGAGGCTTCCCCTGACCGCGACTCTCTGAAACCTAAGTCCCGACGCCTGGAAAAGACCCTGCACCCGCAGCCCCCAGGACCTGAAGGACCGGACTTTCACTGCAGAAGTGACCCCCAGGAGTCCCTCTCCCTTGCCCAAGTGGAGGTTTCCCCGAGGAAGCCCCCCCTTGCCTGCCTGCAGCGCTGAAGAGATCCCTTGATCTCTCATTGACTTCCATTGCGAACCCGACGCTTGTTCTAACACTGCACCCGGCCGCCCCCGCACCGCTGAGGGTGAAATTTCTGTGTGGGCTTGTGTCCCCCCCGGTGCCCTACAAAACCCCCCTGGTCTGCCCTCCGAAGACGCGGGTACTTACCTGCTGGCAGACTGGAACCGGGGCACCCCCTTCTCTCCATTGAAGCCTATGCGTTTTGGGCACCACTTTGAACTCTGCACCTGACCGGCCCTGAGCTGCTGGTGTGGTAACTTTGGGGTTGCTCTGAACCCCCAACGGTGGGCTACCTTGGACCAAGAACTGAACCCTGTAAGTGTCTTACTTACCTGGTAAAACTAACAAAAACTTACCTCCCCCAGGAACTGTGAAAATTGCACTAAGTGTCCACTTTTAAAATAGCTATTTGTGAATAACTTGAAAAGTATACATGCAATTGAAATGATTCAAAGTTCCTAGAGTACTTACCTGCAATACCTTTCAAACAAGATATTACATGTGAAATTTGGACCTATGGTTCTTAAAATAAACTAAGAAAATATATTTTTCTATAACAAAACCTATTGGCTGGATTTGTCTCTGAGTGTGTGTTCCTCATTTATTGTCTGTGTGTATGTACAACAAATGCTTAACACTACTCCTTGGATAAGCCTACTGCTCGACCACACTACCATAAAATAGAGCATTAGTATTATCTCTTTTTACCACTATTTTACCTCTAAGGGGAACCCTTGGACTCTGTGCATGCTATTCCTTACTTTGAAATAGCACATACAGAGCCAACTTCCTACAGTAGGTATTTAATGTTCTGAGATCTAGTATAGGTCTCAGACTCTTGTCTTTTTTGGGTATTAGAAAGTACAGGGAGTAAACTCCTGTGTTTATTTGTTGTTTTGGTACTAACTCTATTGCTTCTTTTTGTAGCAATGCCTGAACTTCTAGTCCTAGAAGATCTATATGTTGTTTTGACATATTGTGTGTTTTCGGTGGAATGTTTGGAGGGAATTTGATAAATTCTATGCAATAACCATGCTGGATAATTGCTAAGACCCAAGTGTCTGTTGTTATTTCCTCCCAATGTTTGTAAAACTTGGTTAGTCTCCCCCCCACAGGTGTTATGTGTTGGGGATTTGTGACCTTGAAGTCACTGCTTGTTTGGAGGAGTTTTGGGACTTTGGGACTTTCCTCTGTTCCTTTGAAATTCTCCCCCTCTATATTGTCCCCGAAAACATCCCCGCTGATACTGGCTCTGGTAAGTGGGCTTTGTTTGTGAGGTTGTGGCTTCTGTGGTTTGCCCTCGAAACCCCCCTCGAAATTGTGTCTTTCGAAATGTGCCTCTGCTCTGTGGGGAGTAGAGTGCGCCCATGGCTTTGGCCGTGTCAGTGTCTTTTTTAAGTTTTTCAATCGCAGTGTCCACCTCCGGCCCAAACAACTGCTGTCCGTTGAATGGCATATTCAGCAGAGCTTGCTGTATCTCTGGTTTAAATCCTGATGTACGCAGCCATGCATGTCTCCTTATTGTTACAGCTGTGTTGACAGTTCTAGCAGCTGTGTCTGCAGCATCCATTGCTGACCGTATCTGATTATTTGAGATACCCTGTCCTTCTTCTACTACTTGCTGCGCTCTTTTTTGGAACTCCTTGGGTAAATGTTCAATAAGGTGTTGCATCTCATCCCAATGGGCCCTATCATATCTGGCTAGCAAAGCTTGAGAATTTGCAATACGCCACTGGTTTGCTGCCTGTGCCGCCACCCTTTTGCCTGCAGCATCGAATTTTCGACTTTCTTTATCTGGAGGTGGTGCATCTCCTGAAGTATGAGAGTTGGCTCTTTTGCGCGCTGCTCCCACTACAACAGAGTCTGGTGTTAGCTGTTGTGTAATGTACACTGGGTCTGTTGGTGGCGGTTTATATTTTTTATCTACTCTTGGAGTAATGGCTCTCCCTTTAACAGGCTCCTCAAACACTTGTTTGGAGTGTTTTAGCATTCCGGGTAACATAGGAAGTCTCTGATATTGGCTGTGTGTGGACGACAGTGTATTAAAAAGAAAGTCGTCTTCAATGGGCTCTGAATGAAGGCTGACATTATGAAATGCAGCTGCTCTTGACACCACCTGTGCGTAGCCTGTACTATCCTCTGGTGGCGATGGTTTAGCTGGATAGCATTCTGGACTATTGTCTGACACTGGTGCGTCATAAAGGTCCCATGCATCAGGGTCATCTTGACTCATTCCTGTATGAGTTGGGGATTGCATCATTGGTGGATTGGCTACCGGTGATGGTTGCGGAGAGTGATGTGGGGATGGTGGTGGTGTTACTTGTTTAGCCACCTTTGCGTGTGGCTGTTTGTCTTTGTCTTGGAAGGCAAGCTTGCGTTTCATTTTGACTGGAGGAAGAGTGCTGATCTTCCCTGTATCTTTTTGAATCGTCTTTGTGTGTGATCTGGCTCTATTGCCTGTAATTCCTGTCCAAATCTATGTGTCTTCATTTGTGTGGACAGTCCTTGTTCCTCAGTGTAGGAACTTGTTTTCGGTTCCGAGGCCGGATATTTCGGTACAGAAACCTTTTCGCCTGCTTTTTTTTTTTTTCCGGCTCCGACGAAACCTTTTTTACTTTCGGCGTCGTGCTCTCTCGGTGCCGACCCGTTTCGGTGCCGCTGTCTCGGTGCCGAATCTTCTCTGAGCCACTATCTCGGGCCCGAGATTGCTGTGTGCCGGTATCTCGCCCAGAGTTGGATGACTTCGACACCAGCTCGCCCTTTTTCGGTGCCGATAAACGGTCACCTACTTTTCGGGTTAAGCCATGGCCTGTTGGCGGTGGCGTCCCCTGGGCTTTAGCACTTTTCTCGCGAGTTTTTGTTTGACGTCTTACTCACGGTTTTCGGCGTTTCCTCGGGATCGATCTCCTCAGAGTCCGACTCCTGGTTGGAGAATGTTTCTTCCTCCTCCTCGAAACGCTCTTGTCCTGTCGGCGCCGATGCCATTTGCAGTCTTCTTGCTCTTCGGTCCCTGAGTGTCTTCCTGGACCGAAACGCACGACAGGCCTCACAAGTATCCTCCTTGTGTTCTGGTGACAAACACAAGTTACAGACCAGATGTTGATCTGTATATGGATACTTGTTATGGCATTCTGGACAGAAGCGGAATGGGGTCCGTTCCATCAGCCTTGAAGAGACACGTGGCCGGGCCGACCAGGCCCCGACGGGGATGGAAGAAAACCCCGAAGGGCCACCGGAGCTCTTCTTAATTTGGTGTCGATCTGTTGTAACTAACCCGATACCGAACGCAAACAATATCGACGATTTTTCCGAGATTCTAACTAACTTTCCGACCCGAAACACGGAGCGAAAAGGAACACGTCCGAACCCGATGGCGGAAAAAAAACAATCTAAGATGGAGTCGACGCCCATGCGCAATGGAGTCGAAATGGGAGGAGTCCCTCGGTCTCGTGACTCGAAAAGACTTCTTCGAAGAAAAACAACTTGTAACACTCCGAGCCCAACACCAGATGGCGGGATGTGCACAGCATGTGTATCTGCAGCTACACATGCCATCTAACATATATATACACACACATATATATACACACACACACACACATACACCTTTTTCGAAGACCATTCTGTGCTTCTGACTAAAAATGAAATTATGGTGGAGTTGCTTTTTTCAGAAGCATTTGCAAACTCCTCTAGACGGGCTGAAGAACTGACTTTGCCAACAAGTGGCAAAACTAGGCACCATGGCCTATCTGACTAATACAAGAAGCGTTGGCATTCAGCCTACAAGGGATGTTTATTCGGCTCTGCCACCAATTACCTATATCTATCTATCTATCTATCTATCTATATATATTTATATTTTTTCTTTTAAAACACAAAAAGTAAATATTCATGTTAGGCTAACAAACCAGTCCCAATAATGCTGCCTTTTATTTTTGTTGTTGTAAAGGTGTTTTTGTTGCAAGCATACTTGTGCAAGTCCTGCAACTGTTCAATCTTTCTTTAAAATTATTATATAATTGCGTATCACCAGCAGGTACATTATAATGGTAGCTAAATCATATCACTAGGAGATTCATTATAATGGTAGCTCTCTACTAAGGCACACTTAAAATGAGCCATAAGAAAAGTAAAAATTGTGCCTTTCCTGAAATGATTTGCACACTTCTAGGTCACGTTAGTTCTGTAAAACTCAAGTGCCTGTGTCCTACCCTAAAGAAGGCCCTTTATTGTCCCTTTACTGTCTTTCAGGACTCCAGGGGCTACTCTAGTTAGATGAATGGCATTTTAAATGTTGATAATGTAGGAAACCATCATTCTTGAAGCTGACGATTCCCAACCTTCTTCTCAGAGATTAGTTTCTTCCACTCCAGGCAGCCACAACTCCTTACAGGAGTCCATGAGTCCTGTGTACTCATAGCGGTCTAGAATTGACCACCGCTCTGCTGAGGTTCGAATATTTGCAGGATTATAAAACCGTACAGCCTGGTGGCTAGTAACTCTCCTCTGCCAAGAAAGAGAACAAATTACATTTTATTTCTATAGTACAAACTGTGTTCTCAATGAGATATTCCACTCCGTTAGAACTTGGTGCACCAGCTACTGCCAAGAAGAGTATTAAGATCAGATGTGAAAAGAGAACATTGAGGTTTTCAGAGCCTCACAACAAGTGACTGGAAAGACCACATAGATGGGAGGGCACAATGGTGCACTTTTTACTCTAGCAAGTAGAAGGGTTTACTAAATGAACAGAACAGTTTGACAGGGTGGAGGCTAGGTAGTCCTAAGGTTGCAATAGCACTTGAAGCAGGTAAAGAAAACAAGAGGGGTCATCATGAATCGGTCTTTGTGGCATAAGCACAGACTTTCAAAGAGGATCCTTTTGTGAAAAGGTAACCAGTAGGCGGAGGTATATCTCATTGCCATGGTCTGGGAAATAAGAAGTCAGAACCTAGGTGATGGTCTCCTTGTATGTCAAAAGGGAACAGAGAAAGAATTGTGTTAAATCCTCAGAAACAAATGAGCAAGCCCTAAAAAAAAGTTTGCCCGCTGATCAAAAATGATGTCAATATCATGGGCTTGTTGCACAGGAGCGCAGATGATATCAGACTAGAAAGAAAATCTGCCCATAAAAACAACAACCTCTAATGTGTTGAGCTTTAAATGGATGTGATGCATCCAAGTCACAATGTCCACCAGACTATTTTTAAATTGTAAAAAAAGAGACTACAAGGACTGACTGTTTAGATGCAGACTGAGCAATGTATTACCTGACAGGTAGAATTTGAACCCGTGGGTTCTAATGAGGGCCCAGTTTAGAGCCAGCAAGATCACCTACAGGCCATGAAGGAGGCTCAAGGAGAGAAAGCAAATAGGATAGTCAGTGAGCACAACCAGGAGTAATGGAATACGGACTACATTTAGTTTAGGAATAGAAAAAAACTGAAAGATGTTTTGACAAAGATATTCACTTGCTGGAGTTTGGAAGTTGACAATCTTATTACTCTCAAGAATTGGATGTTTTATTGATTTCCTTCTTGAAGACAGTATTAGTGGGCCTTAAAAATGCTTGTCTGTAAGTATTGCAAGTCCAGATATAACTCCAGGTTTGTTACAGAAGCTGTAGGAAGTTGGCTCTGTATGTGCTATTTCAAAGTAAGGAATAGCATGCACAGAGTCCAAGGGTTCCCCTTAGAGGTAAAATAGTGGTAAAAATAGATAATACTAATGCTCTATTTTGTGGTAGTGTGGTCGAGCAGTAGGCTTATCCAAGGAGTAGTGTTAAGCATTTGTTGTACGTACACATAGACAATAAATGAGGTACACACACTCAGAGACAAATCCAGCCAATAGGTTTTTGTATAGAAAAATATCTTTTCTTAGTTTATTTTAAGAACCACAGGTTCAAATTCTACATGTAATATCTCATTCGAAAGGTATTGCAGGTAAGTACTTTAGGAACTTCAAATCATCAAAATTGCATGTATACTTTTCAAGTTGTTGACAAATAGCTGTTTTAAAAGTGGACACTTAGTGCAATTTTCACAGTTCCTAGGGGAGGTAAGTTTTGGTTAGTTTTACCAGGTAAGTAAGACACTTACAGGGTTCAGTTCTTGGTCCAAGGTAGCCCACCGTTGGGGGTTCAGAGCAACCCCAAAGTCACCACACCAGCAGCTCAGGGCCGGTCAGGTGCAGAGTTCAAAGTGGTGCCCAAAACACATAGGCTAGAATGGAGAGAAGGGGGTGCCCCGGTTCCGGTCTGCTTGCAGGTAAGTACCCGCGTCTTCGGAGGGCAGACCAGGGGGGTTTTGTAGGGCACCGGGGGGGGGACACAAGTCCACACAGAAATTTCACCCTCAGCGGCGCGGGGGCGGCCGGGTGCAGTGTAGAAACAAGCGTCGGGTTCGCAATGTTAGTCTATGAGAGATCTCGGGATCTCTTCAGCGCTGCAGGCAGGCAAGGGGGGGATTCCTCGGGGAAACCTCCACTTGGGCAAGGGAGAGGGACTCCTGGGGGTCACTTCTCCAGTGAAAGTCCGGTCCTTCAGGTCCTGGGGGCTGCGGGTGCAGGGTCTCTCCCAGGCGTCGGGACTTTAGGTTCAAAGAGTCGCGGTCAGGGGAAGCCTTGGGATTCCCTCTGCAGGCGGCGCTGTGGGGACTCAGGGGGGACAGGTTTTGGTACTCACAGTATCAGAGTAGTCCTGGGGTCCCTCCTGAGGTGTCGGATCTCCACCAGCCGAGTCGGGGTCGCCGGGTGCAGTGTTGCAAGTCTCACGCTTCTTGCGGGGAGCTTGCAGGGTTCTTTAAAGCTGCTGGAAACAAAGTTGCAGCTTTTCTTGGAGCAGGTCCGCTGTCCTCGGGAGTTTCTTGTCTTTTCGAAGCAGGGGCAGTCCTCAGAGGATGTCGAGGTCGCTGGTCCCTTTGGAAGGCGTCGCTGGAGCAGGATCTTTGGAAGGCAGGAGACAGGCCGGTGAGTTTCTGGAGCCAAGGCAGTTGTCGTCTTCTGGTCTTCCGCTGCAGGGGTTTTCAGCTAGGCAGTCCTTCTTCTTGTAGTTGCAGGAATCTAATTTTCTAGGGTTCAGGGTAGCCCTTAAATACTAAATTTAAGGGCGTGTTTAGGTCTGGGGGGTTAGTAGCCAATGGCTACTAGCCCTGAGGGTGGGTACACCCTCGTTGTGCCTCCTCCCAAGGGGAGGGGGTCACAATCCTAACCCTATTGGGGGAATCCTCCATCTGCAAGATGGAGGATTTCTAAAAGTTAGAGTCACCTCAGCTCAGGACACCTTAGGGGCTGTCCTGACTGGCCAGTGACTCCTCCTTGTTATTCTCATTATTTTCTCCGGCCTTGCCGCCAAAAGTGGGGCCTGGCCGGAGGGGGCGGGCAACTCCACTAGCTGGAGTGTCCTGCTGGGTTGGCACAAAGGAGGTGAGCCTTTGAGGCTCACCGCCAGGTGTGACAATTCCTGCCTGGGGGAGGTGTTAGCATCCCCACCCAGTGCAGGCTTTGTTACTGGCCTCAGAGTGACAAAGGCACTCTCCCCATGGGGCCAGCAACATGTCTCGGTTTGTGGCAGGCTGCTAAAACTAGTCAGCCTACACAGATAGTCGGTTAAGTTTCAGGGGGCACCTCTAAGGTGCCCTCTGGGGTGTACTTTACAATAAAATGTACACTGGCATCAGTGTGCATTTATTGTGCTGAGAAGTTTGATACCAAACTTCCCAGTTTTCAGTGTAGCCATTATGGTGCTGTGGAGTTCGTGTTTGACAAACTCCCAGACCATATACTCTTATGGCTACCCTGCACTTACAATGTCTAAGGTTTTGTTTAGACACTGTAGGGGTACCAGGCTCATGCACTGGTACCCTCACCTATGGTATAGTGCACCCTGCCTTAGGGCTGTAAGGCCTGCTAGAGGGGTGTCTTACCTATACTGCATAGGCAGTGAGAGGCTGGCATGGCACCCTGAGGGGAGTGCCATGTCGACTTACTCGTTTTGTCCTCACTAGCACACACAAGCTGGCAAGCAGGGTGTCTGTGCTGAGTGAGAGGTCTCCAGGGTGGCATAAGACATGCTGCAGCCCTTAGAGACCTTCCTTGGCATCAGGGCCCTTGGTACTAGAAGTACCAGTTACAAGGGACTTATCTGGATGCCAGGGTCTGCCAATTGTGGATACAAAAGTACAGGTTAGGGAAAGAACACTGGTGCTGGGGCCTGGTTAGCAGGCCTCAGCACACTTTCAATTGTAAACATAGCATCAGCAAAGGCAAAAAGTCAGGGGGCAACCATGCCAAGGAGGCATTTCCTTACACAACCCCCCCCCAAACGAAAGAGGATGAGACTAACCTTTCCCAAGAGAGTCTTCATTTTCTAAGTGGAAGAACCTGGAAAGGCCATCTGCATTGGCATGGGCAGTCCCAGGTCTGTGTTCCACTATAAAGTCCATTCCCTGTAGGGAGATGGACCACCTCAACAGTTTAGGATTTTCACCTTTCATTTGCATCAGCCATTTGAGAGGTCTGTGGTCAGTTTGAACTAGGAAGTGAGTCCCAAAGAGGTATGGTCTCAGCTTCTTCAGGGACCAAACCACAGCAAAGGCCTCCCTCTCAATGGCACTCCAACGCTGCTCCCTGGGGAGTAACCTCCTGCTAATGAAAGCAACAGGCTGGTCAAGGCCATCATCATTTGTTTGGGACAAAACTGCCCCTATCCCATGTTCAGAGGCATCAGTCTGCACAATGAACTGCTTAGAATAATCTGGAGCTTTGAGAACTGGTGCTGAGCACATTGCTTGTTTCAGGGTGTCAAAAGCCTGTTGGCATTCCACAGTCCAGTTCACTTTCTTGGGCATTTTCTTGGAGGTGAGTTCAGTGAGGGCTGTCACAATGGATCCATATCCCTTCACAAACCTCCTGTAATACCCAGTCAAGCCAAGGAATGCCCTGACTTGAGTCTGGGTTTTTGGAGCTACCCAGTCCAGAATAGTCTGGATCTTGGGTTGGAGTGGCTGAACTTGGCCTCCACCTACAAGGTGTCCCAAGTAAACCACAGTTCCCTGCCCTATCTGGCATTTGGATGCCTTGATAGAGAGGCCTGCAGATTGCAGAGCCTTCAAAACCTTCCTCAGGTGGACCAGGTGATCCTGCCAGGTGGAGCTAAAGACAGCAATATCATCAAGATAAGCTGTGCTAAAGGACTCCAAGCCAGCAAGGACTTGATTCACCAACCTTTGGAAGGTGGCAGGGGCATTCTTTAAACCAAAGGGCATAACAGTAAACTGATAATGCCCATCAGGTGTGGAGAATGCTGTCTTTTCTTTTGCTCCAGGTGCCATTTTTATTTGCCAGTACCCTGCTGTCAAGTCAAAGGTACTTAGAAATTTGGCAGCACCTAATTTATCAATGAGCTCATCAGCTCTTGGAATTGGATGGGCATCTGTCTTGGTGACAGAATTGAGCCCTCTGTAGTCCACACAAAACCTCATCTCTTTCTTTCCATCTTTGGTGTGAGGTTTGGGGACTAAGACCACTGGGCTAGCCCAGGGGCTGTCAGAGCGCTCAATTACTCCCAATTCCAGCATCTTGTGGACTTCCACCTTGATGCTTTCCTTAACATGGTCAGATTGTCTAAAGATTTTGTTCTTGACAGGCATGCTGTCTCCTGTGTCCACATCATGGGCACACAGGTGTGTCTGACCAGGGGTTAAGGAGAAGAGTTCAGGAAACTGTTGTAGGACTCTCCTACAATCAGCTTGCTGTTGGCCAGAGAGGGTGTCTGAGTAGATCACTCCATCTACTGTGCCATCTTTTGGGTCTGATGACAGAAGATCAGGGAGAGGTTCACTCTCTGCCTCCTGATCCTCATCTGTTACCATCAACAGATTGACATCAGCCCTGTCGTGGAAGAGCTTAAGGCGGTTTACATGGATCACCCTCTTGGGGCTCCTGCTTGTGCCCAGGTCCACCAGGTAGGTGACCTGACTCTTCCTTTCTAGTACTGGGTAAGGGCCACTCCATTTGTCCTGGAGTGCCCTGGGAGCCACAGGCTCCAGAACCCAGACTTTCTGCCCTGGTTGGAACTCAACCAGTGCAGCCTTTTGGTCATACCAAAACTTCTGGAGCTGTTGGCTGGCCTCAAGGTTTTTGGTTGCCTTTTCCATGTACTCTGCCATTCTAGAGCGAAGGCCAAGTACATAGTCCACTATGTCTTGTTTTGGCTCATGGAGAGGTCTCTCCCAGCCTTCTTTAACAAGAGCAAGTGGTCCCCTTACAGGATGACCAAACAGAAGTTCAAAGGGTGAGAATCCTACTCCCTTCTGTGGCACCTCTCTGTAAGCGAAAAGCAGACATGGCAAGAGGACATCCCATCTCCTTTTGAGCTTTTCTGGGAGCCCCATGATCATGCCCTTTAATGTCTTGTTGAATCTCTCAACTAAGCCATTAGTTTGTGGATGGTATGGTGTAGTGAATTTATAAGTCACCCCACACTCATTCCACATGTGCTTTAGGTATGCTGACATGAAGTTGGTACCTCTGTCAGACACCACCTCCTTAGGGAAACCCACTCTGGTAAAGATACCAATGAGGGCCTTGGCTACTGCAGGGGCAGTAGTCGACCTAAGGGGAATAGCTTCAGGATACCTGGTAGCATGATCCACTACTACCAGGATATACATATTTCCTGAGGCTGTGGGAGGTTCTAGTGGACCAACTATGTCCACACCCACTCTTTCAA
Source organism: Pleurodeles waltl (assembly GCF_031143425.1). Taxonomy (NCBI): domain Eukaryota; kingdom Metazoa; phylum Chordata; class Amphibia; order Caudata; family Salamandridae; genus Pleurodeles; species Pleurodeles waltl. The sequence continues at coordinate 1,686,861,428 of NC_090445.1, forward strand.
AGGGAACCCCCACCACTGGAAGTGGAATGAGGGGGGCCTTTGGATGCCCACCTGTCTTACCACTGGCTTGACAGGTGGGGCAGGAGAGGCAAAACTCCTTAACCATGTTGGACATATTGGGCCAGTAGAAGTGGTTGACTAACTTCTCCCACGTCTTGGTTTGTCCCAAATGTCCAGCAAGGGGAATGTCATGGGCCAATGTTAGGATGAACTTCCTGAACAGCTGAGGCACTACCACTCTCCTAGTGGCACCAGGTTTGGGGTCTCTGGCCTCAGTGTACAGGAGTCCATCTTCCCAATAGACCCTATGTGTTCCATTTTTCTTGCCTTTGGACTCTTCAGCAGCTTGCTGCCTAAGGCCTTCAAGAGAGGGACAGGTTTCTTGTCCCTTACACAGCTCCTCCCTTGAGGGTCCCCCTGGGCCTAAGAGCTCAACCTGATAAGGTTCAAGCTCCAAAGGCTCAGTTCCTTCAGAGGGCAGAACTTCTTCCTGAGAAGAGAGGTTCCCTTTCTTTTGCTGTGTTGCAGTTGGTTTCCCAACTGACTTTCCTGTTCTCTTGGTAGGCTGGGCCATTCTTCCAGACTCCAGCTCTACTTGTTCACCCTGTGCCTTGCATTGTGCTCTTGTTTTCACACACACCAGTTCAGGGATACCCAGCATTGCTGCATGGGTTTTTAGCTCTACCTCAGCCCATGCTGAGGACTCCAGGTCATTTCCAAGCAGACAGTCCACTGGGATATTTGAGGAGACCACCACCTGTTTCAGGCCATTGACCCCTCCCCATTCTAAAGTAACCATTGCCATGGGATGTACTTTTCTCTGATTGTCAGCGTTGGTGACTGTGTAAGTTTTTCCAGTCAGGTATTGGCCAGGGGAAACCAGTTTCTCTGTCACCATGGTGACACTGGCACCTGTATCCCTCAGGCCCTCTATTCTAGTCCCATTAATTAAGAGTTGCTGTCTGTATTTTTGCATGTTAGGCGGCCAGACAGCTAGTGTGGCTAAATCCACCCCACCCTCAGAAACTAGAGTAGCTTCAGTGTGGACCCTGATTTGCTCTGGGCACACTGTTGATCCCACTTGGAGACTAGCCATACCAGTGTTACCTGGATGGGAGTTTGGAGTGGAACCTTTCTTGGGACAGGCCTTGTCTCCAGTTTGGTGTCCATGCTGTTTACAGCTATGACACCAGGCCTTTTTGGGATCAAAGTTTTTACCCTTGTACCCATTGTTTTGTGAAGAGGCTCTGGGCCCACCCTCCTGTGCAGGTTTTTGGGGGCCTGTAGAAGACTCTTTACTATTTTTAGTTTTGGTTGTCTCATCACCCTTCCCCTGGGGAGTCTTTGTGACCCCTTTCTTTTGGTCACCCCCTGTTGAAGTCTTGGACACCCTTGTCTTGACCCAATGGTCCGCCTTCTTTCCCAATTCTTGGGGAGAAATTGGTCCTAGGTCTACCAGATGCTGATGCAGTTTATCATTGAAACAATTACTTAACAGGTGTTCTTTCACAAATAAATTGTACAGCCCATCATAATTACTTACACCACTGCCTTGAATCCAACCATCTAGTGTTTTCACTGAGTAGTCAACAAAGTCAACCCAGGTCTGGCTCGAGGATTTTTGAGCCCCCCTGAACCTAATCCTGTACTCCTCAGTGGAGAATCCAAAGCCCTCAATCAGGGTACCCTTCATGAGGTCATAAGATTCTGCATCTTGTCCAGAGAGTGTGAGGAGTCTATCCCTACACTTTCCTGTGAACATTTCCCAAAGGAGAGCACCCCAGTGAGATCTGTTCACTTTTCTGGTTACACAAGCCCTCTCAAAAGCTGTGAACCATTTGGTGATGTCATCTCCATCTTCATATTTAGTTACAATCCCTTTAGGGATTTTCAACATGTCAGGAGAATCTCTGACCCTATTTATGTTGCTGCCACCATTGATGGGTCCTAGGCCCATCTCTTGTCTTTCCCTCTCTATGGCTAGGATCTGTCTTTCCAAAGCCAATCTTTTGGCCATCCTGGCTAACTGGATGTCCTCTTCACTGGGGCTATCCTCAGTGATTTCAGAGGTGTTGGTCTCTCCTGTGAGGGAACCAGCATCTCTGACTATTATTTTTGGAGTCAGGGTTTGAGGGACCCTGTTCTCCCTAGATAGGACTGGTAGGGGGGAATTGTCCTCCAAGTCACTATCCTCTTCCTCTGAGTTGCCACCCTCAGAGGGGTTGGCCTTTTCAAACTCTGCCAAAAGCTCCTGGAGCTGTATTTTGGTAGGTTTGGGGCCCATTGTTATTTTCTTTATTTTACAGAGTGACCTTAGCTCCCTCATCTTAAGATGGAGGTAAGGTGTGGTGTCGAGTTCCACCACAGTCACATCTGTGCTAGACATTTTGCTTCTAAAAGTTGGAATACTTTTTAAGAATCTACAACTGGTTCTAGAATCTAATTCAAACTTTTACAAACTTTTAAACTCTAAAAGAAATGCTAAACAGGATCTAACACAAGGCCCTAGCAGGTCTTTTAAGAATTTAGAAAACTTTTCAAATTGCAAAAACCAATTTCTAATGACAATTTTGGAATTTGTCGTGTGATCAGGTATTGGCTGAGTAGTCCAGCAAATGCAAAGTCTTGTACCCCACCGCTGATCCACCAATGTAGGAAGTTGGCTCTGTATGTGCTATTTCAAAGTAAGGAATAGCATGCACAGAGTCCAAGGGTTCCCCTTAGAGGTAAAATAGTGGTAAAAATAGATAATACTAATGCTCTATTTTGTGGTAGTGTGGTCGAGCAGTAGGCTTATCCAAGGAGTAGTGTTAAGCATTTGTTGTACGTACACATAGACAATAAATGAGGTACACACACTCAGAGACAAATCCAGCCAATAGGTTTTTGTATAGAAAAATATCTTTTCTTAGTTTATTTTAAGAACCACAGGTTCAAATTCTACATGTAATATCTCATTCGAAAGGTATTGCAGGTAAGTACTTTAGGAACTTCAAATCATCAAAATTGCATGTATACTTTTCAAGTTGTTGACAAATAGCTGTTTTAAAAGTGGACACTTAGTGCAATTTTCACAGTTCCTAGGGGAGGTAAGTTTTGGTTAGTTTTACCAGGTAAGTAAGACACTTACAGGGTTCAGTTCTTGGTCCAAGGTAGCCCACCGTTGGGGGTTCAGAGCAACCCCAAAGTCACCACACCAGCAGCTCAGGGCCGGTCAGGTGCAGAGTTCAAAGTGGTGCCCAAAACACATAGGCTAGAATGGAGAGAAGGGGGTGCCCCGGTTCCGGTCTGCTTGCAGGTAAGTACCCGCGTCTTCGGAGGGCAGACCAGGGGGGTTTTGTAGGGCACCGGGGGGGGGACACAAGTCCACACAGAAATTTCACCCTCAGCGGCGCGGGGGCGGCCGGGTGCAGTGTAGAAACAAGCGTCGGGTTCGCAATGTTAGTCTATGAGAGATCTCGGGATCTCTTCAGCGCTGCAGGCAGGCAAGGGGGGGATTCCTCGGGGAAACCTCCACTTGGGCAAGGGAGAGGGACTCCTGGGGGTCACTTCTCCAGTGAAAGTCCGGTCCTTCAGGTCCTGGGGGCTGCGGGTGCAGGGTCTCTCCCAGGCGTCGGGACTTTAGGTTCAAAGAGTCGCGGTCAGGGGAAGCCTTGGGATTCCCTCTGCAGGCGGCGCTGTGGGGACTCAGGGGGGACAGGTTTTGGTACTCACAGTATCAGAGTAGTCCTGGGGTCCCTCCTGAGGTGTCGGATCTCCACCAGCCGAGTCGGGGTCGCCGGGTGCAGTGTTGCAAGTCTCACGCTTCTTGCGGGGAGCTTGCAGGGTTCTTTAAAGCTGCTGGAAACAAAGTTGCAGCTTTTCTTGGAGCAGGTCCGCTGTCCTCGGGAGTTTCTTGTCTTTTCGAAGCAGGGGCAGTCCTCAGAGGATGTCGAGGTCGCTGGTCCCTTTGGAAGGCGTCGCTGGAGCAGGATCTTTGGAAGGCAGGAGACAGGCCGGTGAGTTTCTGGAGCCAAGGCAGTTGTCGTCTTCTGGTCTTCCGCTGCAGGGGTTTTCAGCTAGGCAGTCCTTCTTCTTGTAGTTGCAGGAATCTAATTTTCTAGGGTTCAGGGTAGCCCTTAAATACTAAATTTAAGGGCGTGTTTAGGTCTGGGGGGTTAGTAGCCAATGGCTACTAGCCCTGAGGGTGGGTACACCCTCGTTGTGCCTCCTCCCAAGGGGAGGGGGTCACAATCCTAACCCTATTGGGGGAATCCTCCATCTGCAAGATGGAGGATTTCTAAAAGTTAGAGTCACCTCAGCTCAGGACACCTTAGGGGCTGTCCTGACTGGCCAGTGACTCCTCCTTGTTATTCTCATTATTTTCTCCGGCCTTGCCGCCAAAAGTGGGGCCTGGCCGGAGGGGGCGGGCAACTCCACTAGCTGGAGTGTCCTGCTGGGTTGGCACAAAGGAGGTGAGCCTTTGAGGCTCACCGCCAGGTGTGACAATTCCTGCCTGGGGGAGGTGTTAGCATCCCCACCCAGTGCAGGCTTTGTTACTGGCCTCAGAGTGACAAAGGCACTCTCCCCATGGGGCCAGCAACATGTCTCGGTTTGTGGCAGGCTGCTAAAACTAGTCAGCCTACACAGATAGTCGGTTAAGTTTCAGGGGGCACCTCTAAGGTGCCCTCTGGGGTGTACTTTACAATAAAATGTACACTGGCATCAGTGTGCATTTATTGTGCTGAGAAGTTTGATACCAAACTTCCCAGTTTTCAGTGTAGCCATTATGGTGCTGTGGAGTTCGTGTTTGACAAACTCCCAGACCATATACTCTTATGGCTACCCTGCACTTACAATGTCTAAGGTTTTGTTTAGACACTGTAGGGGTACCAGGCTCATGCACTGGTACCCTCACCTATGGTATAGTGCACCCTGCCTTAGGGCTGTAAGGCCTGCTAGAGGGGTGTCTTACCTATACTGCATAGGCAGTGAGAGGCTGGCATGGCACCCTGAGGGGAGTGCCATGTCGACTTACTCGTTTTGTCCTCACTAGCACACACAAGCTGGCAAGCAGGGTGTCTGTGCTGAGTGAGAGGTCTCCAGGGTGGCATAAGACATGCTGCAGCCCTTAGAGACCTTCCTTGGCATCAGGGCCCTTGGTACTAGAAGTACCAGTTACAAGGGACTTATCTGGATGCCAGGGTCTGCCAATTGTGGATACAAAAGTACAGGTTAGGGAAAGAACACTGGTGCTGGGGCCTGGTTAGCAGGCCTCAGCACACTTTCAATTGTAAACATAGCATCAGCAAAGGCAAAAAGTCAGGGGGCAACCATGCCAAGGAGGCATTTCCTTACAGAAGCTTTTCTGCCAGTTGAGTTTGGTTTTCTTGGTGAAAGGTTTAAGACCTTTGAGGTGTACCCTGAGGCAGAGTGCTCGGAGATCAAAAGGGTCTGGAACTTTGAAAGAGGGTACTATCCAAAATGGTGATAAGGCGGCCCATGAAAAGACCGGTGGCAACATCAGTACCAGCAGGAGGTCTAGGCGCCTAGCCCAATGCAGTCAAGAGATTGGCAGTGGAAACGTTAGGCCAGCATCTTAATGGAGTTAGAAAAGAATAAGTACCTTACTTTTGGTAATACATTTTCTGGCAAATACTCTAACTGCAGATTCCTCACCCATTGCTCTTTGGTTTTTCAGACCTTAGAGATGGTATTCTTCATTGTGATCACTTCAGCTTGTGTGAGAGAACTCCAGGCTCTAGTGGTAAAGCCTCTCTACACCATCCTTTTCCCAAAAATACTGGTGCTGATGACTCTGGTGGCCTTGCTGAAAATCATGACCTTTTTGTACGTTGGACATTCCATCACTTTCCAGAGTTATTTACCAGCATCATTTGAGGTTCCATTGGTGGGAAAAGTAAGATTTTTATGGCACTATTCGGTGTGAAGGAAATGTTGTGCAGAAAGATTTTTCAAGTGGACAGTACATTGCATGAAGATCTGTTATGCTGTGGTGAAAAAAAACGTATTAAAAAAAAAAAAAAATCTGCCTCTGTAATGTTTGAGAGACTTTTTCAATAGGGCTAAGGATGCCACCACTGTGTTGAGAAGCAGAGTGCCCGACCTTGACATGTGGGCATCAGTGGATACATTCACAAAGCACTACTGCCTCAACAACTAGATCAGATGAGAGGCATTTCACCCATTCGGTTCAGCAAGGTTTCTGGTCTGAACCCACTCCACAGACCCTCCCCCTTCGGAGGTACTACTGTGGTATTTATTCTCAAGTTGAAAAATTTGCAGTTAGAAGAATTCATCAAAGGAACAAGTTACTTGCCTCCAGTAACGCTGTTTCTGGTGGATTCCTCACTGCCCTCCCACCTGCTGTTCTGTGGAGTGGTCTCTTTTTACCCACCTAAAAAAGTCCTAAATTAAAAATCTGAACACTGGTTCAGACAACTGTTTTGTGCTCTGCATTTGAGGGCAAACTGACTTTGGCGTGTACGGGTTCTGTTTATATGCAGCTCTGCTCCCTCACTTCAGAGGTGGGAAGAAGCCTAAGTGGAGTTGCAGAGTGGCACCTAGCAGCAGGTGGGAGTACAGTTATGAAAAGTTTCCAAATCCACTCTGGTGCTTGGGAAATATTCTAAAGGTGAAGAATCTGCTGTTAAAGTAGATATCTGAATGAATGGATTGTAAAATGTTGAGCAAGAAGTTGCATATCCAAATTAACAAATCCTTGCTGAGGTAACACAACTGGATTTTGGTAAAGACTGTAAGGGTGTTAAGAAATGCGGATGAGGTTGATAATGTCCCGGGCCTGAACACTCTTGAATTATATAAATGCCAGCAGAGGCATAATGAAGACTGTTACCTTTGGAAAGTCCTGGCCATATACACAAAAATAAAGGATCCCGAACCAAGATAAAATTGGAGGCTTTAAGGGCATAGAATGTGTCAAAATGTGGCAATGCAGTATCGTAGTAAGTTGGAGTTGGGGCTTGGGAGGCAGCAGACCAAAGAGAAAGTAGCAGTACAAGAGGCAGAAAAGCGGAGGTACACCATCAGAACCTCAGTCCTACCAAATGTAGTCTACTTCTACAGTAGCGTAGTTATCTTTCGAGATGCAATTTCCTTAGAGCTAGGCCTTCGACATGGGAGGTCAAGTCTAGATGAGTGAATTTAAATGAGCCAGAAAAATGCAACAACTATGTTTAAATCATTAGATCCAAAGGTAATGGAGCTATTAACTCATAATACATTTAGCAGCTTGTAGCATACCACTTCTCAGTGTGGATTACCACGCCAACACTACAGGGTGGCGGCCATACAATTAGTCTACACACAGAAGTTAGAAACTTGTGGCCCCTACTGAGATCACTGGTCTTCCTTGAGAGTCACTCACAAAGTGGCTGTAAGCTGGACCTTCTAACTGAGAACACTTCCACGACTACAGAGTGCCTACATAGACCTCACAGCATCACCACATTTGGGAGCTAGAAAGACTTATTCCAGTGTGCTGCTCCTCCATTACTCCTGGTTGAGCCACACAGAATATTTCTTTACTTGGGGGTTGGAAAGATACGTCTTACAAGGAGCTTCTACCCTCAATGATTCTAGGTGGTCCACTTAGCCTCATTCTAAAGTCATTACTTATTATGGTGGGAAGTTACATCAGCAGATTGCTTCTCCACCACTCTTGGATGGTCGTATTAAACACTGGACAAGCCATGTTCCATTGGTCTAATACCCACCAACTAGACCAGACCCTTTTAACCAAATCGGTGTTATGCATACTCTCCTGTCCATTAATCGGAGGATGGTAGTAATGGTAAAGTAAATGTATATTGCAACCAGATAGTTCTGCTCCATGCCATACGCAAGTAAAACATGCCTGTCACGACTCCTGTGGAGTACCACACCAAACCGCAATATAAGCCTCCATTCTTCCAAACCATGCCCAACAAAGTTAGTAGCCACTTACCCGATCACTCTGAAGTACTACAGGGTGTGGTAAGAGGTATGAGGAGCTATGCAAATATTGGAAAAGCAATGCAGGGCAGTACAGTGCAATAGCCCTGAATATCATTTTTAGAATGTGGATTTGTTCTTTTATTGCAGTGTCGGTTTTCGCACTACTCAGAAATAAATCAAAGCATAGTGCAGCTCACAAACCCAAAAGAGGAGAATAATGACTTGTGTTAAAGGGTTGCGTAGTAAACCAATATTACCTGTCCATGTATGTCACCACAAACTGTAACTGGCGTAGAAACAGGCTGTACATTAGATTCTTCCAGCAGGAGGTCACAAACGTAGTCACACAATCGCTAAAAGAAAAACAAATTAAAGAGGTTATTGGGAGTCGAGGTTTAATGAAACTCTAATTTTTAAAGCTCAATTAAAAAACATGAAATGGACAGGTAATGGTATCCTTAACGGGCAGGAGAACTCACCAAACTAAATGGATTATTTCTTGGCTGCGTCTTTACTCCTGAAAAGTTCTAGTCGGACAACCTCTTGCTCTACTTAAAGCATTTCTTTATCATAAAGCTCTGCCAATTTTATTTAGTGGAACAATTTGTAGATGAATGTTTTCTAAGGTCACAGAAGCTTTTTAAAAAAAAAAAAAAAAATCGGATTCAAAATGCTAAAGAAAATACTGAAATCGCCAAGACTTCCATGATAAGGAGTTTCAAATTCAGTTTTACACTTAAACTATTTAGCACCCCCCTTCCTCCACAATACCACCGTTACAAGAAGGATCTCCGTTTTGGGCACGAAATTCTGGTTATTGTGCACAGTAACTGTTGCCAAATTATGGATAACAGCCACCAGCCTACATAACACGCTGTGCACGTCTTCCCATCAATATTTAAACAAACATTTCTAATAGAAAAACATGGAATAATAGCTATACAACATGTTAAGAAAGAAAAAAAAAAGAGAAAAAGAAAGAACAAAAATAAAAGGGGGGGGGTTTGACTTAACTCCACCATGAGGTTACCTCGAATATTCATAAATGGCAGAATAACTACATATATATGTGCAAGATTCATTTTTAAATATACAGTTTTTAAATTGAAATTTTAACAAGAAAAATTGCCTATTGTGGGCTCATTTTTTTTTAGTTAAAGGACAATAAGCCAAATCAATCATAATAAATTATATCTGACTGGAAAAACCACCCTGGGAGTATACTTTATAGCCTTACAGCCTGCCGTAGTAGCCTTTATCAGCCATTAAAGGCCCACTTCAGCATTAACGTCCCTCGCCTTAGGCCTTTAACAAGGGAGCTGGACTTTAATGGCCGGTAGAGCCCGCTACAGCGGGTTCTAAAGCTATTAGAACATTCTGCCACTCGAGGGCAGAATATTCTATCAAATAAAACAAATTCCTCACGACGCTCGAGGGGATTAAAATCCCCTCAGGCTCCATGAAGCTTTTGCTGTTGCTGTGAACAAAGAGAACATTGGAATGTTGACACTCCGGGCTTTTACCAGCCAGTAAAAGCATGGAGCACTCCATTGTCTCCAATGGGGCTTCCAACATTCCAGTGTTCTAATATAGCCTTAGAACCCACCGTAGCGGGCTCTACTGGCTATTAGAGGCCCTCTCCCTTGTTAAAGGCCTTCACCTTCGACTCAGGCCTTTGACGCAGGAGCCGGCCTTTAATAGCCTGTAGAGCCCGCTACGGCGGGTTCTAAGGCTACTAGAACATTCTGCCATTAGAGGGCAGAATGTTCTCCTAAATAAAACAAAGGCTTCACGGAACCGGAGGGGATTACAATCCCTTCAGGCTCCATGAGGCTTTGTTCACAGCTGCTGCCGTGAACAAAGAAGATTGGAATGTTGGCGGCTGCGGGCTTTTGCCGGCCAGTAAAAGCCCGGAGCACTCCATTGTTTTCAATGGAGCTGCCAACATTCCAATCTTCTTTGTTCACGGCAGCAGCTGTGAACAAAGCCTCATGGAGCCTGAAGGGATTGTAATCCCCTCCGGTTCCGTGAAGCCTTTGTTTTATTTAGGAGAACATTCTGCCCTCTAATGGCAGAATGTTCTAGTAGCCTTAGAACCCGCCGTAGCGGGCTCTACAGGCTATTAAAGGCCGGCTCCTGCGTCAAAGGCCTGAGTCGAAGGTGAAGGCCTTTAACAAGGGAGAGGGCCTCTAATAGCCAGTAGAGCCCGCTACGGTGGGTTCTAAGGCTATATTAAAATTGAGCAGGGAATGGTTTTCTTCTACCATGACTGAAAAGTTAAACCCTGCCACTTTATCAACTCAGAATGGTGTATTAATGCACAGCAGGCACATCATGGACTCGTTCAAGCAGTTTGTTTTTATTCAGATCACTGGTCAACTATTGTTGATAAGACTTTTCAGAATGAAATTTCAGGTCTAAGATCAGTAAATTAAAAAAATAACTGAACATCTTTGGAGGCTGGATTGTTTTTAAATAATTTTTCTCACAGCTAGAAGGATTTGTTTCTTTGATTCAAATAAGCCGTTTGTTTGCTCATATTCCTTTCAAGACATTATGTGTAGGAAATTTGCCCTTTTGGCAGGGTCACCGTTCGCTTTTTTCTGGACCCTATATTTTTGGTAGATAATGTCTGCACACCTGCAAACCAGTGATAAAATGACTGTGCTCTCCCTTTCAACATGCTGAAGTTGGCATACTACGTGTCATTGTTCCCTAGTATGTGGTACAAAGGGTACCCATAGTCTGCAAGTTACATGCCACTAGAGGGCTGCAGCACCCACTGTGCCATCCACTACTGTAACAGTGCAAACATGTTTGCAGACCTGCCATGTGTAGCCTGGCTGCTGCAGTTGGCAAAATAACTCATTTTGACAGGCCAAAACCTTCTTTTTAAATATTTGTAAATCACCCCTAAGTAGGCTTGATTGCCCATAACGCAGGGTGATTGGTATTTAAAATGATTTTAAGGAATGTAATGTTAATCATGCCCTTACACTGAAAAAGTCCCAAAAGCTATTGTAACTAGTTGTTCCATAGGAAATCACTGTTACATTGAATAATGCTAGAAAAATAATAAAACCACTATTTTTAATAGTTATTAAAAAACTAGTTAAATAGTGAAGTCAGATTTTGATGAATGTTTAGGGAAAGGTACTTTTATAATGTTACCATTTCCCTGCCTAACACCTTGAGAGGCCAAATGCATTTGTTCTCAACCACATCATCCAACCAGTAATTAGGATTTGAAGAGGTAATAAAACTGCTACAATAGCAGAAAACAAGAGCCTGATGATGGGAGGTGGTGTTGCTCTCGACAGGTTGGACAGTGTGGTTGGGCCCAAGAACTGGATTAAATTCATAGAGGACTCCCGTCACATGCAAATGTAAGCCAGCACCTGGGAAGGTCCTTCCGTTAGCCACCCCCAATATCTCAAAAAGGACTGGACCTGCACTTACTTTTATACAGGACAAAGAAGTAAACTCCAAGAGTCATAAGGCTGACCTCCTGTGAAAGCTACAGGAATACAAGAAGCTATAAGAGGCCTTTATCTGCAACCACTCAGCTGACCCAATGCAACTGGGCATGGACTAGACCCTGCAGTATTGCCTCTGCCTGACACCCTGTCAGTCTCTTAGTGCTACCCGTGCGGTCCACGGGAAGTCTTTAGAAGTGTTCTCTTGTGATGGATTTTGGACTTAAAAACTAAGGGCTAAATTAAGAGTCTGGTGGTCCCTAGACCGCCAGACCGCCACTGCTTAGACAGTCCGACTGTCAAATTAAGAGTTTGGCAGTCGGACCGTCAAAAGACCATCGTCTCCGCCAGGATCAGTGATCCCGACGGGATGATGGCAGTCATGGATGTAATCAGCCACGGCTTAGCTGAAGTCAGTACCTCTGTGCTGATTAAAACCTTGTTCTCTGCCAGAATTTTCATGGCAGTCTGACTGCCATAAAAAAAAAAAAAAAAAAGGTTGTCAGAGAACAAGTGCAGGGGGCCACAGAGGGACCTCTGCACGGCCCATGCCAATGGCGTGGGCAGTGCAGAAGTCCCCCTACTCAGAACCCTCAAAATGCACACTGTCTGCACACAGTGTGCATTTAATGGGTGCTAGTGCACCCCCCATGCAGCAGCATTGCCGCCAGCTCAATTATGAGCTGGGAACAATGCTGCAGCAAGTTTCCCACTGGGCTGAATGGCATAAACCGTGGTTTTAGCCCAGTGGGAAAGTTTCAGCTCTGCCGGTCAGCCCAGTGGTAAAGTTGTAATGGGGCCGGTATGAAGACCACCAGCACCGTGGCGGTCTCATCAGGAGTTTGGCAGACGGATGTTTCTGTCCGCCAAACTCCTAATGGTCAGAAGGTAAGTGTTTCGGCCAGGTATAACCTGGCTGGTGGATCTAACATGCACTCCATTGCGGTCAGCGCCAAATTGCACTTATGTTCCAGTCCACCATGACCTTGAACCGTCATTCTTATAAACTGATAAAAATAAATTAAAAAAATCATATCTCTGGTTCCACTTATTGGATTTTTGTCATTTTGTTTATTACATTTTACTCTATTTTTCAAAATCAGTTTAGGATTTTTATTGTGTTGCTTTTCAACTTCATTATAAATGTACTTATTGTTTTAAGTTAAGCTGCTCTGCTCTGTGCCTCAGCTACTGGTGGGTTGAGTTAGGGTTTATTTAGTAACTGAGTGTTCACCCTGGAAAGAGTTGAGACTGTCCCTTGAGGAGGGTAGTCACCCGCCCAAATAGTACTCCTATTTCTTACACTACACCTCTGATAAGTGTCCATCCAGTGGTTGGATTTGTAGAATGTCCAAAAAGGATGATCATCAGATCTGTGAGGTCTGTCTTCTGGATTGTCAGACCACTGTAGTAGGCAACATCTTTCTGGAGATCTGATACAAAAGAGTAAGAACCAGAGAAGTTTAGCTTAGAAACAAACTGGAAAATCTAGAAAAACAGTGACCCTGTTATTAGAGGGATGGAGCCCTTTTCTTCCTCCTGTCCTGAAAGCACCATGTCGGCCCCTAGTCCTCATCCCAATGGTCGACCCACGAACACCAATATCATTCCTCTGACACACCAGGGATTTCTACGTAGAAAGACAATACTACACCCTTCTATCAGGCATTATGCTAGGTTCTGCAGAAGCAATGCAATCATCATCCCACAAACATACCTCTACAGCACTGCACCAATCCATCTGACTACTTCCCAATAGGAGAAGAAAAGCACAAAAGCAATTCTACCAAAAAGGCAAGTGCTCCTATAGTCAAAACATGAGACAGAGAGGATCAATCTGAGGATCATCCTAGAATTATACTGTTTTCTTAAATGTTCTTCTATAGCCCTTGCCATGCTGAAAGAAATTAGCTTATTAGCTCATGTTACGTGTAACAGTGGGGTTCTGTATGGTTACAGAGACATATGGAAAACAAAGCATTACAGTGGAATCACAAACTGTAAGGCTTAAAAACTTGGAAACTAAAAAGTTCAGAGAATTACAGCTGGGCAATTGAGAAAATTGTGAAATATAAAACAGCTAACAGTAAACATGTAATGGGACTGTGCTTCACTTAAGTTAGTTCAGGAGGGAGTCTGGGGTGATGCGTTTTCAGCAATTTGATTAAGCACAGCAGATTACGGTCAAACTGTTCTAGTATTGGAACATCAGCAATGGACTGATTCACTTCACCTGGCACCTGAAAACTCATTGTTCATCAGAGATTGTGAGAACATGTCTTTGATAAGACAAACTACAGGAAGTGCTTGATCTTCTTAAGAGAATGAAGACCAGTGAAGGAAGACATTGTTTACATGAGATGATAAAAATAACATGGTGGTAGGATCAACAGTGATCATGGGATTTTCCTGTGGGGCAGAGGGAGGGACAACGGTGATCAAGAGGAAAGAAGAACTTTGGCATGATAAAAATAAAGGTAATTTAGAATGGGAAAATTATTAAAGTCACTGTTTCGAGTTTCAAAAGATGAGATCCTGGGATGGGAACATCTCTGATGACAGAGGTATTTGAGAAAATGTGTGAACTGCTTGCAGAAATTATGTTTGGGGAAACTGGAGTATATCAGTAAAGGTGTTAAAGACTCAGGATAAGGTTATATACTGTGCCCAAGACAATATTAGACATTGAGAGACACCACACATTATTGGTGAGATGTATGTAATATTGTTTCTAATCTTGACCAAATACATTTAGTGCAAGGGGAGACAAGAGATAAACCTTTTAGAACTTGACTGCAGGTACTCAATCTTTTGTTATGCATGGTACACTGCCAGAGAGTCAACCTTGCTTAACACCCTATAGAAGAAAAATTGTACTAATACAATTGGCTCACCCCATCTAGAATGAAGTGCGCCTTCAGAGTTGCCATCTCCATGAGAGAACACAGATCATAAACCAAATTGTTTGGTTAATTGCGACACTATGTTCAATTACTTTTCCTAAACATGGCAAGTTACACATAGGCCTGACATTAGCTACATTTTTTGAGGTACACCTTTGTGTTTTCAAGAAGGGAGCGAACTAAACTGTTTTGAAGCGAACTGAGAAAGCTCTCCCGGGAAAATGATGCATTGACCAGACATCAACTATTTATCAAACAAAGAAAGTTTAACTTAATGTTAGCTTGTATCATGTCTCATTAGACGTTTGTTGGAGTGGATTTATTAGTTCGGCAAGGGCTTCCTTCCTTCTGATGGCGTTTATTTTTGTTTAGAGATCCTCATTACGTTTAGTGTTTGAAGAAGCTGGCGCAAACTCACTGGAAAATATGGCTCTGCATTGAGGAATGTGAAAAGGGTGTGAACAAGACTGAAAAAGTAGAAATTTGCTACCGAATAGCTTTTGTTCTCAGAAGAGAATGCATCAGAGAGGCAAATCCAATATTGATGCCTTTGATTGACAGACCCCATAGAATAAAGTATTCTGAAGGTAGTCCTAGAGAGAAGCAAACAACAAGTGTAAAGGAAGCCACTCTAGATACATCACTTAAAACACGTTCTAACACCCCTGCCAAAAAACAGATTCCCAGCGGGGTAATATTTTGTTTAAGTCTCTATACTCCATCCCAATAAGAATTGTCAGTAGATGAAGACGTAGAGATTTCACAAGGTTAGTAACTTGACATACATGGGACTTTGTTTAAAATACTCCAAATTGCCAATAAGTGAGACTCTTCAGACCTTATCTTCTCAAATCAATACCTTACTCCCTTCTCTGTGCATCACGTTAAGAAGAGATGAGAGGCGAAATACAAAGCAGCTCAATCAGATCAAAACCCCCTGAAAGACAATCCTACACTAGACTCTATAGTCATCTCCACCACAAAGACGTACAATGTCTAGACTGGCAACATCAGACACATACCTTCCCTGTGCAAGAAAACCTGTCAGACACCTTCTACTATATTAAATGTGGCTAGCTCTTCAGCTTTAGTGGGATGCTATGACCATGTACTTGGGACCCTCTCTCGAAGAAGTACAACCTCTAACAAAATAAGAGGGGTTTCCAACAGATTACTTAGGGAGACATGATCACTTCAGATGTTTCAAGTGGTCAGTAAATTATGCCTCAGTTGATTACTGCAATCCATGTGTGCTATGCCTGCAATGACTTGTGAACTAAGACAGTAAGGTTGGATTACTGCTTAATTAGAAGTCTGCAGACAGCTGCAAGCATGAAGATAGAACAATGATAGTTGTGATGAGTAACTCTGTTAAAGTAAGCTGTGCATGGTGGCCGTAACTGTGTAGTTATAGTTGAGTCAGAATTTTCGTAAGAGTATTTTTTGTCTTTCTAATACCTTTGAAGATGTCTGATGAGCCTTGTCAAAGCTTTCTCAAGAAAGTGTTCATTCAATTCAGATCCTTCCTGGAAAGCTGTGCTGATTACTGAAGCAGGGACGAAGAAAAAAACCAAAGTGGCCCCAGAACATTGATTTCCCATGTTAATTTCAGTAGGAAACTTTGTTCTCCTGGACAGAAAGATGCCTGAACTGAACCAAATTTGACAAAAAGATAGTGCCCTCCATTTGGCGAAGGGAGCTTTTTATCCAGTAGGCCATGTCGGTAACCTGGAACCAATCCTGCGATACAGAGTAGTCCGACAGGCTTGATGCAACCAATGTTGTGGCTGCCATTACAGAACTTGGGAGCTCAGTCCTCATGCCCTGAAAATGTTTAAATAAAAATAGTAGGGCAGGGCTTGAAAAATCATTAAAAAAATGTAACTAGATCTGCACGTTGAGTAACTTAAATAATCTACTCGACCTAACTGTAATGTACTTGACTCTTAAACCTTTTTCTTAATTCTCACATATGATTGTACCTTCAAATATGTGAGCTCAGCATTTCTGCAGTACAAAAACACTCTTTTGTTTAAGTAGACTAAAGTTCGCTGCATGCATTGCAAGAATCTAGCCGACATACCTAGGAGGTCTAGCTCACATAACCTAGGATTTCTTTTGGTTTACTAACAACATTGCCATCAGGGCAGGAGTGTTTCTCAGTTTGTTTAAACACTCAATTTTAATAAATATATTACTAAACCATGGTGTAGTAAAATATTGTCATCTACATGCAGTAACTTTCCAAGAAATGTCCAAAACACTCTCCACTAACTTGCAGCTGTACTGATGAAACTATAGAGTGTATTAACAATCTGTGGAAATTGGGTTTCAGAAAACATATCCTTTGCACATCAACATGTAGAGCATTCTGATTGCTTTGATCTTGTTAAAATATTGTTTCATAACAAAGAAATATTAAAAGGGCTTTCACAACTACTGAAATATATTTCAAAAGGTTTGCACAGTTGATTTAGTCATTTAAAATGTTGTGTGTTGGAAAATCCTGACACCCTATATCCTTTTATTTTACATTCTAAGCAGCAGGTCATACAGTTCACCTTACAAAGTTCTGCAACTTTGCAGTCAGAAGGAAAATTAATAGTAAGAAAAACTGACTTTTTACCTCCATCTGTGAACACAGAGCAAAAGTGGCATAAGAACAAGATTTTAATGCCCCTCCACTTTTCAACTGAACAGAACACCTGTTCAGTGTCCGCTTGCCAGAAGGGACGAGTAAGTATTAAAAATAGTGCGACCTGATCAAATAAGACTCGCCAATGTGAGAGGTCAAGTGGATTTTTCTAGCCCTGTCGGGTCTTCGTGGTGGGGCGTGGAGGGGCCCAGAGGGGCCATCAGTGGCCAAAAGTTGACAACTTTTTTCCTGCCAAAATGTTCTGCAATACAGGGAACCGGGACCCAGCACAGCACTCCCATGAGGTCCCACAGTACTCCTGCAAGTTTCATCAGGGAAGTGTGGATAGTACCAACAAGGTGAAGCTTGTGCCCTTGAATAAATAGTGACATTATAGTTAGATGTTAAAGTATGATAAAAAACGAATGTTTTAAAAAAGATAAAATAAACACAAAAATTCACCAGTTATAAATCTACTGAGCGAACTATAAATTTTGCCCCATCCATGTACTGCTTATGACCTCATATTACATCCCAGTATCATATTAAATGACACGAAAAATGATTCACTGATAACACCATAGTCAAATACAGCATATGATTGCTGAGAGTACACATAAGGGTTCATTAAATAGAAAATATTGTAAGCCTTGCAGTCATGTGTAGTAGTGCATTCCATTTAAAAATAACTAAAAGGTAAAGTTTGGGGTATATGTATCACTCCATATGAAGTGAGGTGAAGGCTGCGCGCAGCTGATGTAGATTGCAGAAGTATGTCTGAAAAGCGGTTGAGGCTTAAAGTCAAAGTCATTTCAAAACAAATCTGAGACAGACCAAAGATTCTATTGACCATAAATTATCAACCAGTCTGTATCTGGGCATGTGCCCATTCTAAACATTTGTATTACATTGTTAGATAAACTATGTAGCAAGAACATGGTTGATGTTTATTTCCAAAACAACTCTGTAGATTCTCAGACACTGCAGAAAGGTAAAAGTAGAGTACAGGGGTGTCCCACTTTGAGGAGGCTTAAATCTTACAGTGGTGTAGTAAGCATGGCTCGAAGGTGTAGGTCATTGTGCCCACCTAAGAAATGTGTATACAGGGCGAGGAAAATCTACTCTACCACTAGCTATAGCAAGTTTTATTTTATGAGGTTGAGCTATTTTTAGATTCTACTCAACCTTCTGGCAGTGGACAAGGAATAGGTGTTTTGTCCAGTCACAAACAGAATTAGAAATTAAGATGCCTTTAAATCTTATTTTTGTCACATTTGCTCTGTGTTCAGAGACAGAGGTCAAAAGCCAGTTTGTCTTCTTGCAATGCAAATACTTTTCCTTATAACTGCAGTTCCAGGATTTAGTAAGGTGAACTGTCTGACCTATGTGAAATGAAAGGCTTTTGGTATCAGGTTTTCCCTAGCACACAGCATTTATATAACTAAGGCAACTTTACAAACATTTCAAAATATATTTCAATAGCTGTGAAAGACCATTTTCAGTACTTCTGTGTGATGAAAAAAATATTTTAATAGGATGAAAAAAAAAAGTTAAAACACTTTACTTGGGGCTGTGCAAAGAAATGTTTTCTGAAACCCAATTTTCACAGATTATTGTTAATACACTGTACAGTTTTATCAGTAAAGCTGTGAGTTAGTGTGAAGATTTTTGGACATTTCTTGGAAATTTACTGTCCGTGAATGACAATGCACTACCACATCATGGTTTAGTAATATATTTATAAAAAGCGTGTGTTTAAACATAAACTAAGAAACACTCTTGCTCTGATGTCAAAGCTATTATTAAACGAAGAGGCAAATCATGCATGGATCATGTGTACCTTACATGTGGGCTAGATTTATTATACATGGAGCAAACGTTTAGTGTATTTAATCAAACAAAAGAGGATTTAAAAATAAAATTATATATATATATATATATATATATATATATATATATATATATATATATATTACAGCAAAAATGCTGAACTCATATATTTGAAGGTGCACTTATATGTGAGAATGAAGAAAAAGGCAACTGTAAAATACAATATTTACCTAGGATCACAAAATTTGAGACCCGTTTCCGGGTCAAGTACCATACAGTTAGGTCAAGTAGATTATTCAAGCTACTCGACCTGCAGGTCTAGTAACATTTTAGGATTTTTTCGAGGCCTGCTATAGTGTATTTTACTAAACTAAGGAGGATTTTCCACAGGACCGGAGAAAAGCGGTCTTTTCATTGACAAATTTATATCTGTCAACCTTTTAACTTAAAACTGCAGGTCATGTGACACTTTTAAGAGTGTTAATCCCATTAAGGAAAACAGAATATTGTCTTCAAGGGCACAAACCCTGTAGCATGGTGTCACTGTGACAGTAGGACGTCATCAATTATGTCATTTAAAATGTCTTCAGTTATGCAATGCTTGAG
This sequence comes from Pleurodeles waltl, assembly GCF_031143425.1. Classification (NCBI taxonomy): domain Eukaryota; kingdom Metazoa; phylum Chordata; class Amphibia; order Caudata; family Salamandridae; genus Pleurodeles; species Pleurodeles waltl. The sequence continues at coordinate 1,686,880,834 of NC_090445.1, forward strand.
GTTAAATCAGTGCATGCAAATTATTGTTCGCCAAGTAAAGTTTAACTGGTGAATGAGTATTTATTTTGCTCTTAAACATTAGTTATCATCATATTTCAATACCTAATCAAACTGTCACCTTCATCTATGTTTGTCAGTGAATTAAAGTTTTCTTTTTTTTATTGTATACTTACAAGGGAAAAGACCTTATTCACTTTACTTCCTCCCTCCACCCCCTGATGCATTTATGGATTTTTTTTTTAAAGACAACTCTCCTTGCTTATGGCCAGGAATTGCACCCTACCCCACAGCCACCCCCACCCCCACAAGCAGCCACCCCCCTGTGGACACCCAAATCTCATTTTGCTTTTATTTTATTTTAATTTTTTTTTCTCCCTTTTTGAGTAATGCAGTACTTGATGCTCAAGCTTCACTCCCTTGGTACTGCACAAGAATCTCGAGGCAGTTAGTATGGTATTACCGTACTATGCTGGTAATACCAGGGATGTGGAATTCCTATCGCCCCACGCCCGGGACATCTTGTTTGGGGTCAAGGGCTACAAGTTTTTATGTTTACTTTGTCCTTGGGACAAGTAGGCCCAACCCCCTGCAGCACAAACCCTTTGGCTGCCTGATTACAGAGAGTGGAACTCTCTGCAGTTGAGTTAATGTGTTTCCAAAAGATAATGCTGTTCGAACTTGTATTTATGGTTCATTATTTGAAAGTCTTCATTATTAGGGTGAGTGCTGTAAATAAATGTTTTAAGGTCACACTTCACTACTGACGTTGGTTCCAGTACAAAAAAAAAAAAAAAAAACGTGTATACACATGTTTGAAAAGTTTAGGCTATGAGGCTAAGTTTGATGCTCCCAGAATGCTCTCTGATTATATGCAAATGAAATGTCATTTAGTAAAATGTGTTGATGCATGCTAGTATTTCCCAAAAATATTTCTAATGGAAAATCAGTGTAACCATTTTCAACACGATTATGGGAAGCATGAAAATAAACAAACACTGACAAAGCCAACTGATCTGACATATTTTTATAAGTCTTTTAGTTTCATCAATGCGTGTCTTGTTTTGACATGGCTTTTGTAACACTTTATTATTGTGGGAGCTACCAGGCCCTCAACATTGTAACAAACACTGGCAAACCCCCCCAAAAAAGTTTTTGAACTCTCTAAAAGCACACCAGCGGCATAACAAAGGCCCCGCAGCTGCCCTCCAGGGGGCCCCTTCAGCACAGCACCTGCCCTGAGTGAGTCTGGAGAGGGGGCTCCTCCATGTTCTTTACAAAGGGGCACCCTCCAGTTTAGTTACGTCATTGATTGCCACTGTAGTTCCTGACACTGAACAAAACTACTTTGTGTGGCAATATGCTCCTTGTGGAAGAGCAGAATGCGATCACTCACAGTAAAGCCGGCCGAAAGAGAGAGAAATAGAAGTTTAATAAAAACAAAATGTCTTTGTTAACACCAGACCTAATTAGGGACCAAGACCCACATGTAGGTAGCTTTTTGCATGTCGCAAACAGCGACTTTCGCTGTTTGCGACATGCAAAAAGCACACTGTGATGCACAAACCCAGTTTTGCGATTCAGTAACCTGGTTACTGAATCGCAAAACGGGTTTGCGACTCGCAATTAGTAAGGGGTGTTCCCTTCCTAATTGCGACTCGCAGTGCAATGTAGGATTGTTTTGTGACCGCGAACGCGGGTGCAAACCAATCGCAGTTTGCACCCATTTCAAATGGGTGCTAACACTTTCGCAAAAGGGAAGGGATCCACATGGGACCCCTTCCCCATTGTGAATGTCACTGTAAACATTTTTTCAGAGCAGGCAGTGGTCCTGTGGACCACTCCCTGCTCTGAAAAAATGAAACGAAAACGTTTCATGTTTCATTTTTGTTATGCATCTCGTTTTCCTTTAAGGAAAACGGGCTGCATTACAAAAAAAAAAAACTGCTTTATTGAAAAGCAGTCACAGACATGGTGGTCTGCTGTCTCCAGCAGGCCACCATCCCTGTGTGGGCCGCCATTCGCGAGGGGGTCGCAAATTGCGACCCACCTCATGATTATTCATGAGGTGGGCATTTGCGAAGCCCTTGCGAATCACAGATGGTGTCAGGGACACCATCCTACATTCGGATTTGCGACTCGCAATTTGCAGGTCGCAAATCTGAACCTACCTACATGTGGCCCCAAATTCTTAAAGAAAGTCACAAAAGTGCACCCATGGTATATGTTGTACCCTATAAAATATTTGTTAACTGTATTTTAGCATGGGTAAATACGATGTGTAGATTTGCTCATGTAAAAATCTATTGAGCATTTGCAAGTTAATTTTCCCTCCAGCCACTTTCTTCCCAACCCTGGAAGAAGTTCTAATTCTGCCATTGTCAGGAGTAAATGTCCAACCTTTCTTATTATGGGAAAATATTAGAGAGAAGCTGGTAAAAATCTTTAAAACATGCAGGTTAGTAGGTTTGCAGACTCAAAGGCATTCCAGCCCTAGAACTATTGCTTACTGCTTCCTCCAGCCCCAGTATGCAGATCTGCAGAAAGGTGGCAAAATAAGGAAATTGTTACAGTAGGGATTGAAACTGCAAGTATTTAAGCCCTACTGTGGTAGTAGCCCTGGCATAATCAGAGAGGCTATTATCAGAGCACTTACATAATGAGATTGCTGCCATAATTTGTCGCCACACTACATGGCACCAAAGGGACAAGTAGATCTTTTTACAGGACAAGTAGATTTGAGAAGCAACCTGTCCACTGGACAAGTAGATATTTTAATAAATTCCACACCCCTGAATACTGAACACCAGTTCCAAAGGGACTATTGCGGTATTACATGGGAGGGCCACGGTAGGTCCCCGCCCACAAGTGACTCAGTGTAAGTGTGTCCTTTCCCTGCCTCCTTATTTGCTGGAATATACAACCACTATTCATAAACCATTAAAAAAATAAAAAAATAAATATTTAATTTGTTTTTGCTCCCAAATTGGCCACTGATCTCAATGTTCTTCTGAATCATCTTCTTCCTTCTACCCCACTCATTACTTAGGCTGCTCTTTCTAATTCACAATAATACCAGAGCTAACCCCACCACTTATTGATGTTCAGTAGAAATGTGTTGATCCCGGTCCTGGGCAATACATAACACAGCGATAGAGAATGCATTATGCCCCTTGACACCTGTGCCAGGTAGAATATTCTGAACGAGAATACCAAAATGTCCTCCTGCACTAGAAGGGAAACTGTTTTGGTTACCTCCATCCAGAAATAAATTCGTTTATTACAGTTCACAAACATAAGAATGTCACTTTCTCCGTTTGGCATAAAGTGAAATACCACACTTTGGTAATCTCATTGGTGTATAACACGTCTTATTTACTTTAAGCTGTTTAATCAGATTGGCTGTTTGTGAACAGTGTTACCAGCATTGCTAAGGTTCTGAATATTTTGTCTAACAATTTCCATAACCAATTCCTTAGACCATAACTTAAGTCATATGTGCCAAATTACCATTTGTGCTAATTGCCCCGATTTTAAACACCTCTCAACCTTTTCTGCCAATTCGATTTTAAACACCTCTCTACCTTTTCTGCCAATTCGATTAAACCAATCGTTTCAAATTTCCAATTGGCTTTCATCCAATTCAATGAAACAAAATCTGATTTGTAAGTATTTGAAAAAATAAAAATCTCTCCTTTGCCTAATAAACTCCTATTGTAGCTAATAAGAAATATTGAACGTCCCATTTGAAAACAATTCCTCCCCTCTCGAAGGTCCCATAGTTGCCTATCTGTTGGACATACTCTTTGAATATTTCTGAAAAAGAGGATTTACCCTAGAGTGGATTGTGCTTATTAATAGGCTTAATTCTGTACATTCAGCATCATATAAACCTAGATTGATAAACAAGCTTTAATCACTTTAAATCAGACCCCCTTGAAATAGTTTGGTCAAAATGCTTTGCCAAGTACACACTAGCCTCAGACTCAATCCTCATTTGTAACATGGGAATAAAACGGTGTGCTGGTATTTCCTTCATCTAACAGAACATTCGGCCCAGTACCAGAACTTAAAGTCCAGCAGGCCCGAAGCAACTTTTGTACACACAATTTTAAAAATTGGATTGCTTTTCTATGTTTTTTATAACTGCATATAAAACTATTTATTGATAAATCAAGTTTACAAAAGGAGTTCAGAATCATAAAGGGCGCAGATTTGAATAAATACAGAAATGTATGCATCTTAACTACATTACACTGTGCTGCCAATGCAATAGGTAGCGGATGGTAATTACGAAAGACATAAGCATTTCTTCCAGAGTGCAGTATAATTTAATGCAAAAATACTTTATAAATTAATGCAGATTTTAACTCCAAGATATCTGGCAGAAGAAACTACTTAGCTTGCCTTTGTAATTTTCATAACTAACTGTGTCTTGTTCCTGTCTAGCTTATATCCAGTAGCCTGCCCACAAATTTCAGCCTCTTTTACCAATGCAATTGCCATATACAGATCAGTTGAGTATACTGCAAAGTTGTCAGCACAAGCAGGTATTTTAAATTTCCCATTGTTGAAAACCAGCAATATAATATCACGATGTGATAGTAAAGTGCCTACATATGGTTCTATAAAAAGTGTGGCAACATACAGCATCTCTGTCTATTCCATTGTGTAATCAGAATATCCAGACATACATATCCTATCACTACACAGACATACGGGTTAGAGTATAAAACGTAGACCCCGTGAACAGATGTATCCCCAAAGCCCTACTGTGCAATACCACTCCACAAGAAGTGCCACAAAACTCTGTTGAACGCTTTTTCAGCCTGCAACAATATCAAACCAACCTTTGTTTTTGTGAATTTGCATACATCAAACATGTTAACCTCATAATTGATATGCATCGTTGTATCATAGGCTGGGACAAAGCCATGCTGGAGGACAATTGTTCAATAATTTTAGTCCACTATTTACCACAAGACAGCCTGTTTCCACTGTACTGAAATAGTTGATGGGAGAACACAGTCCCTAATCTCTAGGCCAGAGGGCATTACTTATATAAAAGACATTAAATAATAAAATATTTTTAAAAAGCGCTGCAGGAAAACTGGTCCCATAAACCTAACTTTATAACCGTTTCAAGCCCAACCCAAGCACATCTTTAAAAGTGAATTTCTCAAACACAGCCACACTTCCTAAGTTCTAGTTTTTGCCAACTTTGGTGTAATCCATTGCTGATTTTGTTGCAAGTGATAATCCTACCATGCAATATTCTCAACACACAAGGCATTGCAGGCATAGAACATGTATGGATTAGCCCAACCTTTCAGACTGCCCATTTTAGTCACATCAGGGATCCCACTTTATTAATACCCACCTTGCTACCAGTGGGCATGTCTCAGGACTATGCCATGGACCGCTCTTTTTCTCACACTCATTTGCATTATCGTACCACGTGTATGCAGATACACAAAACTTTTACTCATTTCCTACTTTTTGTAGTGCCTAACTCCCTCCCTCCTAAAGTTACATAAAGGGACATACTTGCCAAATCAGCGAGTGCACATTAGTGCCTGGCTTCCATGGTTCTATGAACAACATCAATACATGTCACAAGGCTTAGCCAATTGCCCTTGAACTCTCCACACCCAGAGTACTGGCCTTACACCAACCATTCTTGCTTGCAAGAAATGTGTAAAATTCACAAGGATGAGAACATAAAAACCTCCATTTGGTTTAACAAATTAGAAGCTAATAATAGTTCATGGTAGGAAACAACAGGATGAAAAGGCACTTTTCAATGAGTGTAAACAAGGCAATTTTAAGCATTGGAGGACAGTAAATTAACAGTAAGATATCAAGAGCAAAGCAATAAATATGCATTAAGAGGGGGATATGTACATTAAAGAAACAGGATGTGAAACCGCAACTACAGATCACCAAACCTAGAATATGACAAGAATGTGCTCATCAGATTAAGGTACATATCCTATAAGTAATGAGCTGCTTAATATCACAGCAAAAATCTGCTTATTGAACTTTTGTCTGCACACAGAAACAAGCTAAATAGCTGGACTGAAATCCATATTTCAATTTATATATATAGTGACCAAAATGATTATCATGATACAGGAAAATATTCTGCCCAAAATAAACAACTGAATGCATAAATATTATAAAAACATCCACATATGCATGCACAGATTTCAGCCAAACTATACATGTGCACCCAAAACATTAATTCATGCACACACTTGTACCACAAGCTCAGGATATTTAGTATCTATATGACTAACAATGGATATAAAAAGTCAGGGACACATATAGATACTAATGCCTTGAAATCCGGAGTTATGTGGTGGTTCATAGAGTAACACAAATATGTCCGCACCTCTGCCAAACAATATAGGCATTTTAGTCCTTTCACTGCAAGGGTGTTTGTGCACGTTCTGCACTGGAACTTCTTTAAAAATAATTAGCATCAAGAGGTTCAAATACAGTATCTATTTAGCCTCTTTATGCACTCATACAAACCATGTTTATTCTGGCACATTCAGGGCTATGTACTGGGGCAAAACGTGCATCAATCTCCTTGCAGCCTCAAGACAAACTGAAAAATGTGGATTTTTTTTATAACAAAATTACTCAATATTTTGTTGCATTTCTCAAATGGACAAAACATTTCTGGGTGTCCAGCAATACCAAATATGCATGGGTTTTTCCGAGGGTATGAGCTCTGCACAATCAATTATTTAATATTAGTGCGGATCACAAAATTGTGGCACGGTCACTGTTTACGAGGCACTTTCAATTTGATGACTGATATACAGATGTGTTTCTAGAAGTCATATTTATAGTAGGGAAGGGCTCAGAATGGGCCACAGATAAAACTGAAGAGCCACATATAACGGGGCAATCAGAAACACTGTCTGCATGCTTAAAAAATATGTCTATATATGTACACACATTTAAATATATGTCAGGCCACTGCCTGGTGGTGGGGCATACGGTGAAGGGAGCCAGGACACTTACAACTGGGGCACCGGCCTCACTTCACTCCCCTTCACCAGCAACACTACTGCCGATATCAAACCAAGGACTATAAAAAGTATGAGCACAATTATTTATTTTCTTATTCTGCACAACACAAGAAATCTATTTGGGTAAGTGAGACCTCTCTTTCCTTAACCAGGCAGGAGCACGAAACACTTTGAACATGAGGTTTGTCAGATATTTAGCATTTGGTTTCTAAAATATGGTAAATTCCTACAGTTGCCAATGCGCAGTAACGTATCCCTACCAAGACTTGATGCCCATACGTGTTCCTCTGGGTTTCCTCGGTGTGGAGGCACCAGACACACACACATTTTCTATGTAGAATACAAAAGGGAGAAGGTGGAGAATGCCACAGCGCTCGCACATCAACAAAGGTTTTGTCAAATGTCCATCAACAGTAGTCTCTTCAAGCAGCAGCTAGTTGTGGGTGCCAAGCTAGCCACAAATATGAAATTGCAACATTCAAACTTCACCAAGTGGGTGATGGGTAGGATGATGCTCCTAGTCCTAAACACAGTACTGAAACGCATAAGTTAAACAATATGGTGACAAGGAGTCATTGCAAATTACACCGCCTTCACATAGAATGAGAGCAAATAATATTAGCATATCCAAGAATATAAGGAAGCAGTATATACATAACATAGTCAAGGAGTCACAACAGTAGCAAATGAAACATATTATAAAAAGGTGTGTAGATCCTTATCAATGTTGATACCCTCCTCCACTGCTCTGAGTCTGATAATCCAGCTACTTTCTACCAGTCTCAGAATAAGGGTTCTGTTACCACCTCTAGGTAGTGTATTGACCGCATCGATACCGTGTATACTGATGCCTAAAACCACAATTCACTATTTTTAAATATACTCAAGAATATTTTCTCATGTGAGATATTTAGTTACACCGGGCTAGATGGTTTGGCCTTTTTCTAAATTTATATTGTGTGTGGATATTAGAATAGTAAATGTCCCATTTCATCTATATGTACATATTGTTTATTTATTTCACAGCCTTGACAAAGTCTAGGAGACGAAACACGTGTCGGCTGTTCGGATTTGTGCTTTACGTGGTCTTTGACTGGAACACTGACCACTCCTTTTCACCTGTCAATAAATATCCAGTGTCACCTGTTCTTTGGACTTCGACTTTTCTTGAATGACTACTTGGATCCACAATACGGAGATTTACTTTGGGTGTGCCCTGGCCTTTTTGTTTACACAGATTTTCTATGTGTTCAGGGTGGCCACAGTTGATTAACAGGATGCAATGCATTTTGGAAATTTAGAAAGCAGTTGCACATGAAATGCTGGCTTAGGGCACCTGTCTTTTGGTCATAGGTTATCATCCCTGGGGTGTATGGGAAGGTACCACAAGTATATATTTTTAACATACACCTCCAAGGTTTTCTATTAGTGGGTGCCAGACCTCCTCACCCCAATTAGATGGCCATGAGATGGCATTAAACATGATATTTATCACATTTTATCATTCCCCCCTAAAACAAGGCAATTCCCTCCAGTTATTACACTTATAAATATATTCCTGCCAAGACTTGATCCCAATCATTGTTCCTCTGGGTCTCCCAAGCCTGGGAGTACCAAACATGTACAGCCTTTCTATGGGTTAAGGGTACTTAAGAGCAATCAAAAGAGAGACAAGCATTTAGGAAATTTGGATAGTGCTTAAAATCCAAATGCTGGTTTGGGTTACCTGCCTTTTGGACATAGGTATCCCCGCTGCACTGTGTGCAAACATAGCACAACCACATATTTTCACCATCTACACATCATAAGGTTTATATATCATGAGGTACCAGACTGCTCGTTCTGACTGGCTGGGACAACACACTAAACAAGACATACATTGGATTTTCAACATTCTGTGCCACAAGACACTGTACTTTCCTTCAATGTTACTCACGCAGGAACATATCCGACCCAAGGCCTTAGTCTTATCGGTATTCCCCTAGGTCTTCCGAGTTAGGCATCTTCAGATATGGATGAGCATGGATCCATAACTAAGCATCAGGGAAAGTTTAGGCTGGGGAGATTTTGTTGTAGTTGCCTGTCATAGTTGGGCCCTAGGACAAAGGAATCCACGGCAGGCCTTGAATAATCATAAAAATGTTTACTAGACCTGCAGGTCAAGTAACTTGAATAATCTACTCAACCTACCAAATGTTCTTGACCTGTAAACCGGTCTGAAATTGTGTAATCCTAGGCAATATTTTATTTTACTAAGTCGCCTTTTTTTCATTCTCACGAGTGCACCTTCAAAAATGCGTTTCAGCATTTCTGCTGTACAAAATAAAAACTTTTTGATTAGATAGACTAAACATTTGCTCCATGTATAATAAGAACCTAGCCCACATATATGGTACACATGATCCCTAGCTTGCCTTTTAGTTTAGTAATAGCATTGCCATCAGGGAAGGAGCAGAAGTGTTTCTCATTTCATTTTTTAAACACTCACTTTTAATAAATACCATTACTAAAGCATTATGTGGTAGCACACTGTCATTTACAGACTGTACATTTGCCATTGAAATGGCCAAAAACTTTCCCACAAACTTACAGCTTTACGATAAAGTTATATAGCGTATTAAAATTAATCTGTGAAAATTGGGTTTAAGAAAATGTTTATCATTTGGACATCACCAAGTGTTCTGATTTGTTTTCATCCTATTAAAATATTTTTTCATCCCACAGGAGTACACAAATGGGCTTTCACAACTACTGAAATAAACGTTGAAATTTCTGTACAATTGACTTGTTAGCTATTTAAATGTGTGTTAGGAAAAAATCAGGGACCTTGCAGCCTTTCATTTCAAACTCTTTGTACAGCAGGTCAGACAGTTCACTTTACAAATCCCTGGAACTCTGCAGTCAGAGAAGTCAACTGACCTCTTTTTATGAACACAGAGCAAATGTGACAATATAAAAAGAAGATTTAAAGGCATGTAATTGCTCCTTCACTTTGAGTGAGCAGTGCACCTGTTCTTTGTCAACTCGTCAGAATGAGCGAGTAGGTTCTAAAAGTAGCTCGACCTGATAAAATCTGACTCACCAAAGTGAGTGGGAGAGTATACATTTTGAGGCCTGCACAGAATCTACCAGCTCCAGACATTTACGAAACCTAGAGGCACCCGGTAAAACTGGGTGATGTGGCGTGCATAAAACACGTCATTATCCAGAAGCCTGTGCAAATGAAAAAAGTATCTGGAAAAAAAAAAAAACCACACACTCAAGAACAATTTAAACAAAAAAACTAAATAAATAATTCACAATTTCTTCCCTTTTGTGGAAAATAAAACACCAGACATTGGGAAAATGGCATAAGTTCTACCGTCCTATAGTCCCACACTCCTGATAAAAAACAGTACCATACGTGAGTGGGCCTCTTGCATGGTACAGAAATAGGCCAAAAATTGGTGTCATGAGGTGAACACCACATTGACTATACACTGATTTTGCAGTTCTATATTTAGACTTTTCCTGTCAGTTATGAAAGGCCCACCCACATAAGGAAGGGAGGGTGGCAACAATGGGTGGTGGGAGTATTGTTGTTCCCTGCACATTCCAGAACTTTCTGTCACAGACTGTTTGACAAGTTTAAGGAATTCTGAATAACAAAAAGTGGGGGCATTCTTGCAAGCCAATCCACACAGGACGCCTCCAAGTGTCTAGTGCTCAGAAGTGTCTTGAGGTTGGTCGGTGTGCTAGATGACCCAAACCAAGGTGTGTGTTTCTTTGCCCAGTAAATAATTAGATGCTGTCTCAATAGTTTCTGAGGATAAAAATATATATATATATATATATATATATATATATATATATATATTTTTTTTTTTTTAACGCACTCAAGTCTTTTGTGGGGCACAGAACTGTGCTTCCATGCCCCAGCAAACTGTAACTATATGGTAAGGAGTGGGGCCCATTAAGAGTGGTGAAGGAGGAAGAATACAAACAAAGCCCAATTTACACATGTGGCTTAATGTGTCCTAGCAGCGGTTGATCGCCCTTCACTGTGTCTGTGCCAAGAGTTGGGGGTGGGGGGGGGGGGGAGGGGGGGTGAGAGAGAACATGTAAATTCATTTTTGCAGCACAGTTTTGGACATTTTTGTTTTGGTGCAGGGCTCGAAAAATCATTCAAATGCTACTAGACCTGCCGGTCGAGTAACTTAAATAAACTACTCGACCTAACTAATGTACTTGACCCGTAAACGGATATCAAATTGTGTGATCGTAGGACAATAGTTTACAGAGTTGCCTTTTTCCTTAATTCTCACATATAATTGCACCTTCTAATATGTGAGCTCAGTCTTTCTGCAGTACAAAAAACCTCTTTTGTTTGATTAAGTAGACTAAAGTTTGCTGCATGCATCACAAGAATCTAGCCCACTAACCTGTGAGGTCTAGACCATATAAACTAGGACTTCTTTTAGTTTACTAACAACATTGCCATCAGGGCAGGAGTGTTTCTCAGTTTGTTTAAACACTCAATTTGAATAAATATATTACTAAACCATGATGTGGTAACATGTTGTCATCTACACACAGTAACTTTCCAAGAAATGTCCAAAAATCTCTCCACTAACTTGCAGATTTCCTGATAAAACTATATATTGTAATGACAATCTGGGAAAATTGGGTTTCAGAAAACATATTTGCACATCAACAAGTAAAATATTCTGATTTGCTTTTATCCTATTGAAATATTTTGTCATCACACAAATATTTTTAAAAAAAGGGTTTTCACAACTACTAAAATATATTTTGAAATGTTTGCACAGTTGACAGTCACGTAAAATTCTGTGTGTTAGGACAAACCTGACACCCTATAGCCTTTTATTTTACATTCTAAGCAGCAGGTCACACAGTTCACCTTACAAAGTCCTGGAACTCTGCAGTCAGAAGGAAAATTATTTGCAAGAAAAACTGGACTTTTGACCTCTGTCAACACAGAGCAAATGTGACATAAGAACAAGAATTAAAGGCATCTTTTATTGCCCCTCCACTTTTCAACTGAACAGAACACCTGTTCAGTGTCAACTCGCCAGAAGGGACGAGTAAGTATTAAAAATAGCTTGACCTGATCAAATAAGACTCACCAATGAGAGTGGTCAAGTGGATTTTGCGAGCCCCGTGGTGCAAGTATTCTTACAGGTAATATACCAATTTAGGACTCTGCCCTGGGCAAGTGCTCAGATAAAGTGCCAGTTCACTATCAACGACACACATGTCTTTTCAGCAACCTGACAAACATACAAATGCAAACTTTTCCAATACAATTGTTGCCCTAGGAACACTGGTTCATCCTACAGTTATCCTTTTATGAATGCCTACACCAATGCAAAACAAACCTACACGTCCAGAGGAAAATATGAATAATCTCCCTAAAACAGACTCACTGTAATATTTTTCCTTTCTAAGATAAAAAACACATGGGTCTATTCTCATGAAGAAGACCTTGCATCCAAAAATCATCCTACTACAATGAAACTCAGAAAGGAGACAGACATTGTTTTAGATTGATTTTTAGGCTTGAAAAAATGTAAACAGTGACTGGCTCCATGCTGGGGCAAAGACACAATGCACAGGGAGATGAAAGAGCTGTGTGAAGATGAATCAGGAAGTGGCGACTGGAAGGAGAGGAACCAGGAACAATCCCAGTGCCTCCCTTCCAAACCCATCCTCCTTGGTTGGTTCTTCTGTTGGCAAGATTGAAGGGGGTGGGAGTGAAGTGCTAGGTGCTCCTCCCACCTACTCTATTATCATAACATGGCACCTGGCTGGGAGTAAAAGGCTTCTCTGAGAAACAAGCAGAAATTGAAGAGCAGAAGAGCAGTGACAATGAAACAGATGGCAACAATGCTTGGTAAGAGGATGAGTGGAGGGTTCCCTAGCTCCCTGTACCCAAAAGGACTGACTCTTGGAAAGGCAAGGAGAATCTGTAGTGCCATATGAGAAAAAAAGAACAGTGTTGCAAGGCTTCTAGCGGCATCCTGCCTGGAGCTGCAAGAAAAACCGGGTGCAAAAATAAACAGGTGGGGTCTAGCAGCTCTGTCCAATTAAACTCAAAAAGCTTCAGAAGCCCCTGGCATTGAGCAGACCATTGCTGAAAGAAATATACAGAGTGCTCCGACGTGCTGTGCTAATTTGACACCCTACTTCTCTCTTTTTCCTAAATGTGTAGTTTATCCACATTCAAACAAAAAAATGGAATCTAAATTAGCAGCACTGTAAACAAAGGTCGCTCAATAACCACAGTCGACACAATCAACAGTTTGGCTCGACAACGGACTGATGTAGCTCTTTAATTACATTATCCGAGGGACTGCGAGTTGAGGTATGCAACCCGACTTTTGCAGCCAACAACAGTGGCAAACTTTCACATTACACGTGGCCTACTGGTTGTATGACTTTTCTTTAAAAAAATGTTTTAATATCACAGACTTAGTCAGCAGAGAGACGTTGTAGGAGCTTTTGTTCTACACTTTCTAGCTCACATATGACAAAAAACTGAAGAGCTTCTCCATGGGTGGGAGTTGAAACCCACACCCAACAACATAGGTGATTGTTGCGAGGAGGAACCATATGATGAAGCATGCCACCTTATAGTGGGTGAGGGTTCTTATCCTTAAAATATTTTTTCCCGTATTAGGAGAATTATGCTTGGGTTTAGTTAAATGACGAATGTACGGATTTGTGAACCCCTAGACTGGATGCATACTTCGTGTGGTTTCATGATTTATTGGGAGTAATGCTTCTATATCTTTAAACACTCCTGTAGTACCCTTTTTTGTGTTGGGAAACTAGTGGGACTGCCTGGAAATGCGGAGAGAATTGTATCTGCTATTTTACACAGATTGGTAGAGCGAGCAAACAGAGTTTCTACCATGTCTACAGCACCAGTGGCATTTTTCGGCTGGTACTGACTGGTGTGCTTAACTACAGAGAGCATGACCTTCTCTGACACAGAAAAAGACAGGATGGCCCTTTCGAAGCAAGGGATTTGTCCCCAACACCTACACTACAGTTGTACAGCAACATAAAAGCTCTTTCGTGAGATATGTATACTCATTCTTCAACACATGGTACTCTTTCTGGCCAAATTAAAAATCCTAGATGATAAAAAGACCCGCTTTTCATGAAATTTCAAGGAGGAATGCAACTGGGCACAACAATAGGCAGATCAATGGTTTACCCAGCCGCAGAAAAGTGAAGGAAAATATGAGTTTAGCCTCACATTTTCAGACTTGAAACATCTTCAAATCTAATTATTCAGAACAAAATCAATGTTACTCATTTATCTTCAAACTGCCAACAAGAACTGAAAAAAATAGAACTATTTGTTTTAGGTGCATGGTTGTTAACGTAGGATAGGTCGGGATGCAATAGTAGAAAGCTTACGAAGAGACACATAATACTAGTTAGGTGTCATCTATTTTTTATTTTATTTTTTTCAGCTTTATATACCGTGAACACGAACCGAAGTACACGAGCACCAGTTACATTACACAAGGAAACATTCATTTTTTTTTCTTTCTAGGCACAAGGAGATTACGTGGTTTGTCTAGAATCACAAGGTGTTGAGCAGACACCAGGACTTGAAGCTGGTTCCCCAGTTCCAAAATCGGTAGCTCTGTCCGTTACGCCACATCCTGTTTGGAAAGCAGAGGATTTTACTTCATATGTTTTAGCCACACTCCCTTTATTATAATCAATGTTAATATTTTCAAAATAAAAAGTAACAGCACAGAGGACGGTCAGGAATCTTAGTAAATGTGTACCACTTTAACAGGCCAATTTGAAAGAAGCCATTTATACATGAGCCTAGCCACACCCTTGATTGCATAAACCACACCTCAAGGAAGGGATTCCTAGTTATGTGCCTTTTAGAGATCCCTCTTTTACATCCTACTTAAAACCCTGTCCCTTTCAGTCTACAACAGGGAGATAGCACTCACAGTTAAACATTCATAGGGACGTTCCAAACTCTTGCACTACTTTGCTGACCACTGACATTACCTGTAACAGACCCACCCCACTACTCTCATACATTGATGGCCCTTACTATGCCGAGTGAAGTCAGCAGCGCCTGCAGACTACTCTGTTCTTGGAGACTGAAGCGGCAGGGCACGCCCCCTTCCTTGCTTTCCGCTCAACAAGACTGTGACCCTGTTCCTCATAGACCAGGTGACTAGTGAGCAGGGGGAACTACCTGGCCAGACACTCGAGGGGTTAAGGCAGACCTGACCCGGAAATATCCTCCTTAGCACCGTCCAGTCCACTCCCAGGGCAACCGAGAGCTCCTACTTCCATCCATTCACAGAGAGTCTCTACCAGAGGCGGCGCCGAGCCTCCCATGAATTCTCTCCCAGTCTCTTGACGGCGGGAGGGTCCCTGAAGCCCCGATCTCCAGCCCGTCGTGCAGGCAGACCCTCGTCCCTCCCCTGCCACCGAATCACCCTCTACAGCGGTGCCTCTCCTAGACCCCAGCTCCACCCGCTCCGTCACTGCCGCCACCAGCCCCTTTCTCCAGAGAGACCGCCGGGCGCCTCACCTTCAAGTCGTTCTCGGGCAGGTACTTGCACTGTCGCGCAATCTCCACATACTTATCCAGGTCTAGGGGCGCCATCTTCTGAAAACAGAACTGTTGCAGGCCAAAGCCGGAAGCGGCCTGGCGTCACTTCCTTCGACAGGCACAGAACGGGTCCCCAGCTGTCAACTGCTCTAGTACCAGATCTGTCAGGGGCATGGACATAAAGGACAGACAACGCAGTGGATAAAGAAAGAGGACTGGGAACGGCTATTGTAGACTAAAGCGCGAACATATATTTTTAATTTCATAAGTTCCGTGTAGACAATCTTATCTTTACGGCTATCCTATGTATTTGTCTTTTCATCGATAAAACCATATTTTTTAAACATGTCTCTTGCTAGTCCGTCGTCTGTCTCTGCGGTCGTGCCTGTGCTAGTCCGTTTTCTGTGTCGGGTTACCCGTGCTGTCCCTGTAGCAACGGCGTGTTGGTGCCGAGCTTTAGTGGCTGACCGCAGGAGTCAGTCAGCGACCTTTACCCTAATTGTACACTCGCTGTATTTGCTTATCCATTAATTAATCATATAATAAAGAACTGCGGAAGGGTTCTAGTCGTTGCTTGACAGAAGTGGGGGATTGTCGAGGTCCGAGCCGAAAAAGGCGGCAGAGGTTCTGCTGGAGAAGACTTCCCGGTGAGAGGGGTTTACCAGCTGCCGACCTTCCCGTTCGCTTAGAGGAGCTATTTCCATGTTTCGTGTTGGCACAGGCGTGGCATTTGCATGACTTACGTGATCCTGTGAATCGGGCTCACGCAGGTGTTAACATCTGAAATTGTTAATTTTATGAATCGCCCCTTTACTGCAAAATAAATGTCTCATGAGTTGTAATGATTCAAAGCTCCAGCAATGTCGCACGAACCACACACAATCCGAGGACCTTCGTATCCTATTCATTTTGGGTAACGGTCTGTGAAACACGCAGGCTTTGGGTGATTTAGCAGAATAAAGCCAACGTCTGGGCGAGTAGACAACAATTCCCACCCGACAAACGCATTCTGGATTGCACTATTGCACATTCCGGATCAGTCCTATCTACATACCCGAGGGCATCTCATACCCAGCATGCAGCATCTGTATTATCACTTCAATGGATTATCTACTCAGACACATCTTCCAAAACACAAGGACCCCTTGACTGCAACAGAGGCCCTTGTGGAGATTCTTCTTTGAAGGAAAGAGAGAGATGTAGCATTTGCTTATGTATGTTTCTGCAAAGGACATTATTTGCACATTTTCTTGCAGCAAAACAGGAGTCAAGCACAAGTGACTCCTTGTAAGGATTTTTTCCTTAACATGTAGCATGGTGGTAGGGCAGGGCAGCTGTGGCTTCTTCTGTCTGCGGGCCACAGTTGGATGCTGCCACTGCAGCTCCTATCTTATGCGCCCACGATCTATTATGGGTGCTACTGCTCTTCTCTTCCGCTGGCTCTGACCACTTTTCTTCTCCAATTACCTCGGAATACGACCCCATTCTCAAGCAATTTGTTTTGCGTGTCTCCTTGGTACCACGCTATGGATTCTAGCCCATTTTATTGCTACATGCTGGCTTCCAATACGCCTCATGCAGCAACGCTCTAGTCTGGTCACAGTGAAACATGACTGAGGGTGGGTTGGGGTAGGGGAATTTGAACGCGTCTAGGCTGCAATACAGCAGGTACTGATATTAATTTTACTGACAACATTTTCCGGCCGGTAAAATTGGGCCCATTGTCCTCTCGCCTGCTAAATGTGGATGTGAGAACAATGGTTCAATCATGATTGAGCAGACTGCCATTTCATACCGGAATTCAGCTCCATTCAATTCCTAATTGGTGCCTTTATAGATTTACAGAAAGGAGGCAAAATCAGATCCTTGCTGGAGTCCAAACCCTGATATAACATGAGCTTTGGCATAATAACAGAAGCAATTAGCAGAACTTTTTAATTAGTAGAATGCAGCCATAATTTGTCATTACTATTTACAATTTGTTATTTACTCTTTTGTTTCTTTGGACAACGGTCCGTATCTGCACTGAAAGTCTGTGTATTAAAAGCAGTTGTACGTGTTGGTGTCTGAATGTCTGCATTTTGTTAGCTGTCTTACACATATAACTAGATTTGTTTACTAAGCCTTAATTATGCCAAGCCAGGTATAGGTTGCCCTCATAGCTTATCCTGTCAATGGATGTTCCCTCAGAAACCAGTCCATGAGCTATCTATAACCTTGCATCCATACTTAATGTACCTTCATCCCTAATGAGGTCTTGTGGGGTGAGGAAATGGGAATCACTTGTGTTCAGCTCCCAATTGGTTACAAAAATGTTAAAACAAAGCACCTTTGAAGAACCATATGGAAGCAAATACTATTTCCCTCTTTTTTCTGTGACAGAGCTCCACAAGCTCACATTCCTTCCATCCGCGTTAAAACATGCACACCATGAAATGGACAGGTTTCCTTCACTGTCTTGTTAGTCTGTACAGTGTCAACAAACATGGAATTCTTAAGCCGAAAGTATGGTGGTTAAACGTAAACTGTTACCATTACCATTCAAACAATGAGTCCGCTTTCTTCGCCGTATGCCCTTTACATGCATTCCTTAGTATTAAATGCAGCCATGTTTATATGCAATCCAATCTGTTTCACATGTAACACTCATTATTATTATAGCAAAACTGTGCCACGCACAACAGAGGGCCACTGGAATTATGTGATTCTGCAGCTGTGGCATTTTTCACATAAGCACTTGATTCATAGGCTATCAGCTGCTATGTGGTTTCTATATTAAAAAAGTGTTTTTTAGCTCAACCAGATCTAAAGCTAATAAAAAAGTGCAACACATTTCATAGGGCATAGGTTCTTAGTTTAAAATTGAAGTGCTTTGCTCTATTTCGTGTTATAATGATCGCACATTTTCTATTTACAGAGTTTGTTTAAATAAAACGTTTTCCAATTTTTGGTTGTTTGTGAATGCATTGAAACCAAGCAAGAGAGTTCACGTAAACAAATTACCCAGCAGATACCCAAGACACGGAACAACCTCCCTCTACACACCAGGACCTCCTTCTCATTTCTTGAGTTCTGGAAGAAGCTGAAACCTTGGCTGTTTGTATAAGCACCTTGGGAACCACAAAACTAAATGCATCCCTAAGCACCTGGATACCCTCTTGTGTGATTAGTGAGCTACACAAAACATATTTAACATAACATAGCCTCTAGCAGGTTCAGAAGATGTTCCTGTTATGATTTGCAATTATGGACTAATCCCATGAAGAGAATAGTGAACCGTGTCTGTATTCCTTGCTCTGTGGATTATAGACCTCATACACAAAGCCATGGTAATTGTAACGGAAGGGTCTGTATATACCTCACCTCATTTCACTTATTAATGTCTATGTAAGTTGATCACTGCAACCTAAATGTGATCAATCTACAACAGCATCGGGGACAGCAAGATGGTACTTAGTGATCCTTCAGGAGTAAGCCTAGATTTGCGCGGGGATAGCATGCCAGAAGGAGAAGAAAATACAATAACAAAATAAAAGTAAATAAACTTTGTCAGCTTAATTCAATCACTTTAAAAAAATGATTTATTGGTTTATCCCTTTTGTCTTCTTAGATATTATGGAACGTCTGCAAGTTTTGGAGCCAGAAGATAACCCGCAAAAGTCAACATGGTCAGTGTTAAGATACATGAACCAGAAACAGGTTCATGCTTTTTTTGTCCTCTTGGTCTAAGGCCATTTCCCTGTCTCCTTTTCATTCATCTTTTTATGGTATCCTTTATCATTTGAAACCACTTTGTATTTCATATCCCAGATTGAAGGTGCTGGAATACCTCATTTACTTTTTTATTTGTAATCAGACATTAAATATTAGTTTTGTTTGTGTTTATGGCATTTAAGGTATGATTTGATTCCTCGTGGACAGTGCCCAAGTGCCCGTGTTGGACACAACTGCTTGTATTTGCCTCCAGCAGAAGACAGCAGAAAAGGCAAAGTGGTTATTGTTGGTGGAGCCAACCCCAATGGAAGCTTTTCAGATGCCTACATTATAGACCTTGGTAAGAAAAGGGAAGGATTCTCATCCTGAAGGCACTTGCATTTCACTGGGCAAGACTGGCGCAATAAAATGCATCTCAACATAGCTCAACTTGTTGTTAAACCCATTTTAACAATGGCGTGTTTGAATGACAGTCCCATACCTTTGCCTACTTAAGTGGGTGGGATGGGTCTAAAGAGAATGTAAATGCAATTCATACATCTGAGGGATTGTTATTCTTTGGTCCTTGTGAGTTTTGCACAGTGGATATCAGCAAGAAAGTCTGTTACAGCATAGAGGTTCTCAGCTAAGCAGGGTTACCTAGGGGCATTGTATGAATTCGCTTTGGTACTGCAGTAGCTTCAATCCTGTTTTTAAAATTTCCGGATTCTAATGGTTCCTTTATGCTGACATACACGTTGTGGATCTTATGCAAAAGTTTTCTCTCCTGGCACTTGTGTCCTGTGACATTTGTGGAAGGGTGTGATTGCCTAGTGCCTTGTAGGAATAATAAATAAGGCTTCCATTTGTTTTTGTTTTGACTGGTTTTTACACAAACTCGGATAGAAACCAATATGTTTCTTTTTTAATGTGTGCATTTATTTGAGAATCTTAAAGAGGTACATGCTTGTACTACAACGTTAATGTTTTCAAATGAGTGTAATGTTGTATTATATGTTTGACTGTTATTACACTAAAACCGTACAGGCATCAAGGTCTAAGTGTTATTTAAATAAATGTGCAAAGGTACTGGTTGCAACTTGATTTGTAAACCTAATGCAAAATAAATGCTGGGAAGAGTATCAAAAATAAATATTAGCAAATTCAGACATAAATAGATGCTAAATATTATGTTTCATAGTAATACAAGTGAATGCTTAAGTACCGCACAGTAGAAATGGATGTGTTACTTAGGACTTTAGTAGGTTTTTTATTCGTATCCCAATCATACTTGATTCTTTTACCTTAGAAGAGTGATAGCCTCTGTTTCCCTAATGAGAAATAATCTTGTGACAATGAGATTGCAAACAGATATCTGCATCTGATGTCTGATTTGTTTTTTAGATTTACATGAATGGGATGTACCAGACTGGGACAATCTCTTGCCACGTTATGAACATGCTAACTTTATTCCAGCTGGCAACACTGACAGCATTTGGGTGTTTGGAGGTGCTGAACAATGTGGAAACAGAAACTGTGTGCAAGTCTTACACCAAGGTAAACATCTAAGTGTGATAATGGCTTTGTTGTGCAAGAGTTCTGGGATACACATCTAGAAGCAATGTTGCCAGCATTCCAATCGAGGTTAATCCAAATGCCACTTATTTTCTATGCACTGAGAAGATTGCTAAAGGGAAATGGACCTGGCAGGTCCTGCCTGGTGTACATTTATTTTATTGCTCTTGGGTTTAAAAATATATTTGAGGTTTAATATTATTCACGAATGGAAAAAGTGATAGTGGGGAGATGGCAATATTGATAGATGCAAGAAAACGCATCAAAATAAGTAATTCACAATTTAAAACATTACACTGTGGGATTAATATTTACCCTTTGGCATATTGTAATGAATAAAGTGTACAAAAATGTAGATCATAAACACAGCATAAGTTAACTTCCAAGGAGTCAATGGGGGTCATTATGAACATGGCGGGAAACCCCGCTGTGTTCATGCTGGCGGTCTTATCACAGACCGCCAGCCCCCTTGAGACCCAGCCGGCCGAATAATATACATTTTGCTGGGCTGGGACATTGCTGACGGCTCACATGGAGCCGTTATCAATGCTGCTGTGCGGTGGGTGCAGCAGCACCCGTCGCGCAGATCACTGCCTGTAAATTGGGCAGTGACCTGCGCGACGGGGCACTGCACGGGGGCCCCTGCACTGCCCATGCCAAGTGCATGGGCAGTGCAAGGGCCCCCAGGGGGGCCCCGGAGCACCCCTTCTGCCAGCCTTTCAAAAGGCTGGAGGAACAAGGGTTCTTTATCCGGAGCCGCTGCCCTGTCGGATAAAGTAATCTGCCATCGTCAGGCTGCCTGTCAGCGGTAGCCTGGCGATGGCGGAGGGCCGCCTGTGGCAGCCCTCCCTTGTTTAGAATATGGCGGTTCAGACCGCCATCCGGTGGCGGTATTTTCCGCCGGCATGGCGGTCTGAACTGCCATGTTGTAATGAGGGCCTGTGTCTTCGGACTACTGCTGTCTGAGGTAAAGAAATGGGTCTGCACTTATTTTTAAATTGCATATGACGCACAATACATTATTATACTTTTAATATGTGTTCCTGATATAAATCTTATAAATCTCTGTCCATAATTTCATTTTATGCACTACTAACATCAGTACATTCTCAGAGGCTTCATATAACCAGGCGCATATGTCACAGTGCATGCTGCTGGGGCCTACAGAGAGAAAAGCACATCGACATGAGTAATAACGAGCGTCCGCATGGACTCTTAGTGCAATGCAGGACTTTCAATTCATTTTTTTAAAATGTTTATATATTGTCTGACATTTGTAATCACAAATTGATAAACACATTCATTGACTTTTTTGTTTTTCTAGTTCATTGCTGGAAGACAGGATAGAAGAGCATGTCTTGTACTTTTTATTGATCAAAATAGTAATGTTCAGTGTCATTTTCTACATATACACATTATAACAGTGATCTAAAATCGAAACATAATATTTAGATTTTAGTATGTAAATCATACAAAATGTGTACATTTACAAGCCACCTGCCATGTGTCTTATCCAGGTGACTGGTTGACACTTGTTCGGTATACGTCAATAAGGACGCTCAATGAAGGACCACACGCCAATTATGAATACAATTTAGCTTTACTAGAATTTCAGGTAAATGTAGGCATTTAGCACATTAACAATAGTGGAATAAGAATAGCAATGAAAAGCATCTATTTATATATAAGTACACTACAAAGAGCATCTATGTATACATATGAGCAAAGAGTTCATTGACAGATATAAGCTTGGAATAACTGTATACCAAAATGTGTTACACTACGATGTTCAGGAAGTAAAATATAAACAAGTTGAATACTTCAGATAAGCTTTGATTTACTGCACACCAAAATGCATGATTCAATTACTGCAGCAGGCTCACACTACGATGTTCAGAAAGCAAAATATAAACAAGCTGAATTCTTCAGATTAGCTTTGCTTAACTGCATACCAAAATGTATGTTTCAATTACTGTAGCAGGCTCACACTACGATGTTTAGAAAGCAAAATATAAACAAGCTGAATACTTCAGATTATAAACACAGTGCAAGCATAATAATCAATCATAATAATAGAGCAGAGAAACAAAGGCCTTTCATCCCTGTGTGGAACTTAACTTTGTCCACGAAATGCTGGGAAGCCCTCTACCGCCTGCTTGGACCTCTCTCCCCCTCAAGCATCACGGTCTCTGAACAGCAAAACAGGGAGGCAGCGCTTGGCCATGGCAGCTTTCACAACCCCTTCTGCGAGCTTCAAATTCCTCACACGCACTTCAGTGCTTAAATAACTCGAAGCTTGGATTCTATCTCTTTCTGGCATTTCCTAGCTATGTTATCAGCACTTGGCTGCTCTGCCCTTCCCCAGCCTTTGTTTTCATTCCATCTTCTCCCTGTACTCTCGTTCTCAAGGTTGAGACGGAGTCTTCTACACAAACAAGCTTGAAAATAATATGAACTTTTCCACGTTGTTCGGTGATTTCAGCAGGCATCACGCTCATCTACAATGCTTAAGCTAATTAACCCTTCGCGTCACAATGTCTTCCGTACCTTTCCCTATACTGATCACTCCACCCCTTAGATGAGCGCGATGCATGTGAAACAGACATCATTTACTCTGACATTCCGCTAGCTAGGTTGCTACTAATACTTGTCAGCGTTATTCTAAGCACCTGCATCTTAGTATAAAGCTGTTTTGTGCATACTTATAGTCTACATAGTATAGTCATTAGCGTAATACAAACAATCAATAACCAAATTAGCTGTTGTAATACTATATTTAGCGTCTTCATAGCTCCTAGTGCCCAGCCTAAGAAGATGTCATACCAATAATGCTCATTTATTTGCTGGATGCATGAAGCAGTGTGCATAAGCTGTTTAGCGTCTATGGTCATCAGTATGGCTGTATCCTTGGTGTATTTAGCTGCTATACCAAATTTAGCAAAGGTAACTTGTGCGTAGTGCCTGAGTGCATCTAATCTGGGTAGCTTAAAAACAAGCGAGATGTTCCACTCTAACTGCGCACGCATTTGCGTCTGTAATGTGGTTATGGTGAACTTAGTCGGTCGGTACAAGATGTGAGTGCTTATGTCAATAATGCTGGTAATATTGCACATACACATTACTTGCTCTCCGGTGGTTTGTATAAATCCATTAATAAGTAAGGGATGATTAATGACATACCATATGCTCTCTGTCCCTATCTGATATAAGTCTGTGCCATTTAATAGAATAAGGTAGCCATTCACATTCTCCCGGTATTGTGTGAAGACATGGATCTAGCACCCGTCCAGTGTGGGTACATACCCACCCCTTAGACCAATCTGCACATCTAGTGGGATCTACAGTGTGATTTATTTAATCAATCCACTTTTTGTCAGTGTGAGGTATCCACCATTCTTTTACTTATCACTACGGGGAGCAATATAAAGGGGCCCCATATGTCAGGAGGAAGATCACTTCTTGCTATATCAAAAAGAGCATAACACATTTCTTCCTCACAGTAAAACTGTATGGGCTTTACCCACATTTCTTCAGGCAAATGTAATTGTTGTCTCCAATTTTCACCCTGAAACTGTCCCCATTCTGCTTTAAGGTCTGCATACTGTTGATTAACAATGCTTTGCCATAGTATCTACTGGATGCCCTTAGTCACTGTTTGTGTGTTTTAAAAGCTTTTTTTTTTCCCGAATTGTTCATAAGTGAAATTATGCCATTGCCAATCATGATACAACCCACGCAGGACATTCCATACTTCTTGTGAGTGTGTGGGCCCCCAATGAGAAATTACTTTTATGGCCTCTCCTGTACTATATCCTGTAGAAGACAGCTTATTCCTTATGGCTTCAACATCAAAAGAATTCAGGGCCCCTACTCCAATTCCGGTGGCCCCAGCTATCAAGGACCCTAGATCTCTTCTAATGCGTAACTTTGGCAAGGGCCATAACTGTGGTGTCCATAGTGCACATAATGGATCATACTTTGAGTCATTCCCCTTGGCAATATTTATCTGTAACACAATACGATTAATTATGCTTGCATGCAGAGCTTGCTTACATCCTATTCTATATCGAACTATAGAAACGTTGCTTAAGTTGCTAACCATGCATCTTTCGGTTACATAAAACATAAAGGCTGGTGGTTTGGAGTATCGAACTCCTTTGGTTCCATTGTTCATTGTAACAACCACCATGTGTCCTGGTATCACAATATTTACATATCATGTTTAGCATATAACTCAAAGCCTGTACTGTTGCTGGCGTCCCCTGCAGCTCGTTCAGTCCGTTGGCATGTCGGATTTGCTGTCCAGTTACCTTCCAGGTCACAGCTTTGGCAGCCATCCACTTGCCTCCAGGTACCTCCACGTTGCAAAGTGAAACATTTCCCTGGTCATCAGTTATGTTAGCGGCTTGAGGTGCACAAGTGACATGAAGGTCCGTAACAACATTCTCTGCTATCATCAACGCAGATGTCATTGTTTATGACCTTGGGGTAAGTCTCACTGCAGGTACAAATACAGGTACATTAGAGTTCTTTAAAAGAACAATATACGTACTCCCCACCCCTTGACTCAATAGCTCTCCTGCCTCTGGCTTTTTCCCTAGATGGTTCACCCATACTTTTCTTCCTGTGCTTCCAAATCCTCCCTCACCTCTCTGGGTGTTATCGGAGGGGCAGATCTTTCTTCAATGTGGGGGGTGTACGCTTGTTCACAAATCACTTGTGCAAGTCTGACATGTGCTGATAACTTTTTTAGCTGTTCTTTCACCAATCCGTTATATCTCCGAATCATGCCTGCAGCGTGGATAATAACTAAGGTGCACAATCCACCAAATTTCCTGTTCCTGCGCCCAGCCCTGCACTGTTTTCCCTGAAAAGTGTATGCCCCTATCTGTTTGGATCTCATCAGGTGCCCCATAATGTTTTATCAGGTAGTTTAGCCCTCGCAAAGTGGACTTTTGATCTGCAGACTTACAGGGCATACCCAACATAAGGCCAGAGTAGGTGTCCACCATGGTCAATATGTAGCTTTTTCCTCCTTCTTTTGGTAGCGGCCTGATATAGTCCAATTGCCACACCGTAGCAGCTGCAGTTCCTCTTCTGATATGGCCGCTATGCTTCTTTTGCAGGGGCATTTGTCTAATCTGGTTGCATATGGGGCACTCCTTTACTGCTTGTTGCACTTGTTCTTTAGTAACTGGAATTTGTCGTAGCTGTGCCCATGCATAAGTGCTATTCTCTCCTAGATGTCCGGATGTTGCATGGGCCCTGTTTGCTAAAGCAGCTTCAGCTTCCTCCTTGATGACCACTGTTCGCGTTTTGGTCATTTGATCTGCGGTGTTGTTGAATAGAGATGCAAGTGAGGTATCTGATGGGCAATGGGCATCCACATGTCCCACATAGATTTGACATTTTTGCCCTTTCTCCCACATCTCTTACCATAGCTGCTCGCCTCCCGAAATGGGGGTGCCTTTAATTTTCCATTCATCCTTGCGCCAAGTCGGGGCCCAGCTTACTAGTCCTTGGTAAGTGGTCCGACTGTCAGTGTACACAAATTTTTTCTTTCCGATGGGGGCTTGTTCGATCACTGCTGCTACCCCCTGCAGTTCTGCAAGCTGGCTTGATTCATTACCCCCTCCTCGCAGCAACATCGTTTCTGTAGCAGGCTGGAATGCAACTGTTTGCCATTGTCTTTTTCCTTGATAGTACCGGGCGGCACCATCTGTGAACCATGCATTTTGCTGTTCTTCTTCGGTGAGTCGTTCAAAAGGTGGGGCTGTCTTAAATGGTGAGGATTCCATTTCAGAGGGCTCTGGCGCAGGGGCCATTGCTTGCAAGTCCACTGCCCCTAGCTTATCTTCTTGTAACTTTGACACTCCTGCTGGTCCCGGTTTTGCCCTCTGCTGCAGATACCATTTCCACTTCACAATGGCAAACTCCTGCGCTCTGCCTACTTTATTGCCAACCCCTCCTTCTCTTGTCCAACATAGTAAGGGGACCCATGTTTTTAAGGTGACCAGCCGGTCATCAGTTATGCATTCTGTTTCCACTAAGGCCCAATCTTGTGGCACCCTCTTTTTTCCCTGCCTCTGCCATAGGCTCCAAATCACTACATCATCCTGTACTATCATTTCCAGCTCAAACGGGTCTCCTTCTGTGATGGGACCTAACGTAAAAGGATTCTGTAATGCATCTTTTGCTCCAGTGTCTGTCACGCCGCGGCTCCTGCGGCGGCTGCGGCTTCATTTGTTTAATACCGCGGCCTGTGTGCAAGCTCCGGGAGAAGCCGCAGCTTGCAGACAGGCCGCGGGAGAAGCCGCGAGCCTGGTCAGGGGTCGCGGCACTCGCCGCGCCCCCTTCTTTCGTTCCTGCCGCATGGGCAGACGCAGCAGGACTTGAGACCCCGAGTGGGTTTCAGACCTGCCGCGCATAGCGCATTTAGTGCGCTTTACATTCAGATTATTTTATATAAACTTCTGCTTCACCACTTACCAGTATCTACAGGCAAAAGCCGAATACCTGCACATGGTGGTGTTTTTATGCCTGCCTTTTCCCTTTCCCAGCATGCTACCCACTTCCTCTCTTCCCAGCATGCATTGTTTCTCTCTGTTTGGACGCATGTGCTTTATTCACTAGTATACTCTTTTCCCCAATCCAAGATGGTGGTGTTTCTACTTCCTGTTTCCTACTTCCTGTCTAGGGGTATATAAGGGGAATTCAGCTGCTTGTTCATTGCGTTGCAACACTCCTTTGGTGGTAGTCACGCTCCGACTGGTTTCTTCTTGTGTATCCAGTTTTTCCTGACCTGTCTTCGTCTCCAGTCTTCCTGTACCCTCGGATCTTCAGCTCTAACGCCTTGGTGTCCTCCTTCTGTTTCAGGGAGTTCCTGTTGGAGGTTTTTTACCCTATTGGGGTTTTTCCTCTGGGACTCCTTCTGGAGGGCAAGGACTGTAGTGGCTTGCTATTGTCAAACAGCACCGTGGCTACCGGAAGGGGTCGCCCCTACCTCGGCCAGAGCAGAACCTGCCGGAACCGGGGTCATTCCCCCAACCCTCATCAACTTCGACGGTAAGCCCAGTGAAAACCGTGACAGATTGCAACGCCAAAAAATCCAGTTGCAGTCCAGAACCATGGATAATCCAGTGGCAAATATGGAACCCACCAGTCAGACCCTGCTCATGACAATACAACAACAGGCTCAAGAACTCCAACAGCTACGTACTGAAAATACCGTCTATCGACAAGCCTTTGCATCCAGGACCACTGATGTCCCCTCAGTATCTGCCACTACACCTCGTTTCTCCGGGGAGCCTAACATATTGAGAGAATTCCTGGATGCCTTGACGGTTTACTTTGCCTTTCGCTCCTCGCAATTTGTGCAAGACAAAACCAAGGTGGGGTATTTGATTAGCGCCTTATCGGGGCCAGCCTTGGCTTGGGCCACTCCTTTAGTGACAAGAAATGATCCCTGCCTGTCTAATTATTCCACCTTTGTCACTACCTTTAAACAGATGTTTGAGCGCCCTGGACTCGAGGCTTCAGCAGAAGAAGCTCTTTGCGATATCCAACAAGGGAATCAAGATGTATTACAATACATAACCCGCTTCAGACAATTAGCAGCAGAAACATCCTGGGTGGAACGTACCTTGGTGACACTGTTCCGCAGAGGTCTCAGAGAGGACATTAAGGACGAACTGGTGCACTCTGCTAGGATAGAGAACATTAAAGGATTGATGGATCAGACTCTGACTATAGAATATCGCTTGAATGAACGAAGAATGGAGAAAAGGAAGAGTCGTTTGCCATCACACTCAGTGACATCTCGAACCTTCTCTCATCGCACCGAGGAAGTCCGTCCTGAACCCAAGGGAGCCACTGAAGAAGAGCCAATGCAAATTGATACGGCTCGAGGACCTTTATCAGCTAGTGAAAGAGAACATAGACGAAGATAGGGACTTTGCCTATATTGTGGTGCAGCTGGTCACCTAATTCTCACCTGTCCCATTTGTCCGACCTAGCCTTTGGGAAACGCCAACTCCCGTCCTCAGTGAGAAGGGTGAGGACGGGATATCGTGAAATACCTTCCATTTGTTCCTCCAGGGAGGAAGGAACTGCTCTTTTTCTTTTACCAGTTATCCTTCACTTGACTGATGGCCGAGAAGAAAGAACCCTGGCTTTATTAGACTGCGGAGCCAGTGGCATCTATTTAGATGAAGCATGGGCCAAAGAACGCCAGATAGCACAACTACCTAAGGAAGTACCAGAACAAGTACACATAGTGGATGGGTCACTCTTGGCCTCAGGACCCGTACAATATACCACCCCTACTTTCTGTCTACAGTTTGGGAAACACCAAGAAAACCTTTCGTTTGATTTAATTTCATCACCACACCACGTCATGATCCTGGGAATTCCATGGCTCACACGACACAACCCTTACATCAACTGGGAAACAAGAACTATTTCTTTATCCTCTCACTTTTGCCAGCACCACTGCTACCTAGCAGGAGATTATTGGTCCCCAAAAGGTCTTCTAATCGCACCCCCTAAGGTGGGATGCTCTATTAACATCCTACAGGGAGTTCCCAGGCAATACCAGGAATATGCCGACGTATTCCAGAAACCAGAAAAGCCTGAACTGCAATCCCATAGAGAATACGATTGCGCCATTCCTTTAGAACCAAATACAGTGGTTCCTTTCGGGCGAATGTACTCTCTCACAGAATCTGAGAAGCAGATTCTTAAGGAATACCTTGATGAGAACCTACAGAGTGGGTTGATTGTTCCCTCCTCTTCACCTGCAGGGGCCCCTCTCTTCTTTGTTCTTAAGAAGACTAAAGATTTGCGTCCCTGTATTGATTTTAGAGGATTAAACAGAATCACTATTAAGGATCGGTACCCGTTAACCCTCATTAGGGACATCCTAGAAGCAGTCAGAGGGGCAAAAAAATTCACCTAGCTGGATCTCAGAGGAGCCTACCATCTTTTAAGAATTAAAGAAGGTGATGAGTGGAAGACCGCTTTTAGAACACCTTTTGGTCACTACGAATATCGAGTAATGCCATTCGGACTCACCAATGCTCCTTCCATTTTTCAAAGGTTCATGGATTCTATCTTTTCTGATCTTTTACAACAAACAGTAGTGGTTTATCTCGACAATATTTTAATTTTTTCTGTTCACCCAGAGGAACACTCTAAGCATGTTCGCCAAGTTCTAGAGCAACTCCGACAACACCATCTATTCTGCAAACCGGAAAAGTGCGAGTTTGATCAGACGGAAGTAAAATACTTGGGGTATTGCATTAACCAAACCGGAGTCGCCATGGATTCAGACAAGGTGCAAGCTATATTGAATTGGCCATCTCCTTCTTCCATCAAGGAGACTCAGGGGGTCATTCTGACCCCGGCCGACGGCGGAAGCCGCCGGCCTGGCTGGAACCTCCAGAATACCGCTGCGCGGTCAAAAGACCGCTGCGGGTATTCTGAGTTTCTCGCTGGGCGGGCGGGCGGGCGACCGCCAGAAGGCCGCCCGCCCACCCAGCGGGAAACACCCTTCCATGAGGATGCCGGCTCCGAATGGAGCCGGCGGAGTGGAAGGGGTGCGACGGGTGCAGTTGCACCCGTCGCCATTTTCAGTGTCTGCGTGGCAGACACTGAAAATCTTGGTGTGGCCCTGTTAGGGGGCCCCTGCAGTGCCCATGCCATTGGCATGGGCACTGCAGGGGCCCCCAGGGGCCCCACGACACCCGTTACCGCCAGCCAGGTTCTGGCGGTCAAAACCGCCAGAACCAGGCTGGCGGTAAGGGGGTCGGAATCCCCATGGCGGTGCTGCTTGCAGCGCCGCCATGGAGGATTCCCTTGGGCAGCGGGAAACCGGCGGTACACCGCCGGTTTCCCGTATCTGACCGCGGCTGTACCGCCGCGGTCAGAATTGCCCATGTAGCACCACCAGCCAGTTGGCGGTGCTACCCCCGGCCTCCACCCTGGCGGTCATAGACCGCCAGGGTCAGAATCAGGCCCTCAGTGTTTTTTGGGATTAGCCAATTTTTATCGACAATTTATAGCAGACTTTGCACAGAGAACCAGCTATATTACTCAAACCCTCAAAAAAGACCATCTAAGAAAGGGCTTTTGTTGGACACAAGATGCAGAGTTAGCCTTTCAAGACTTAAAGAAAGCCTTTATTCAAGCCCCTATTCTACGACACCCAGACACCAGCAAACAATTCATAGTGGTCGCAGACGCATCCGAAAGAGCCATTGGGGCTGCCTTACTGCAAAGACAAGACGATGATGATTTAGAGCACCCGGTATTCTACCTTTCCCATATTCTATCCGACTCAGAACGGAACTATTCCGTGCTAGAACGTGAATTACTCGCCTTAAAGACCGCATGCACAGAATGGAGACACTTTCTGATGGGCTCGAAAGAACCCTTTGAAGCCCGGACAGACCACAGAAATCTACAGTGCCTAAGAAACTTTCAGTGTCAGAATAGCCGGCAGGCTCGACGGGCTTTCTTTTTTAGCCAATATGACTTTTATATCACATACATCCCTGGTTCTCAGAACATCCTGGCGGATGCCTTGTCCCGACGTTACCCTGAGTGCAGTGATTCTCCTGTTCAGAACCTATTTGACAATAACAAAATCATTGGTTTAGTACAGACTTTTTTTAGACCAAGTCAGGTCCGAATATGCCCGTCTAGAAGACACAGAATTGAATAAGTTGCGGCCGCAACTTCATGTAGAGCAAGGGTATTACTATCATGATAAGGCCCTGTTCTTACCCACTAAACGAGTACAGACTGAAGCCTTACGTATGTGCCATGATTCCCCCATCGCAGGTCATCGAGGAATGAAAGCTACGCAAGAACTTCTGCTTCGCTCCTTCTGGTGGCCAACTCTCAAGACAGATACGGAAGAATATGTATCATCCTGTCCTATATGTGCTCAAGCCAAGACACCCCGTACTAAACCAGTAGGGTTACTTAGCCCACTACCAGTTCCCCCAGGTCCATGGCACACCATCTACACAGATTTCATGTGCTCATTACCCTCTTCAATGGGAAATCACGTAATAATGGTAACCGTGGACTCCTTCACTAAAATGGCTCACTTCACGGCCTTAAGAAAGTTGCCAACGGCAAAAGATTTAGGTCAAATCTTTACACAAGAAGTCTTTCGACTTCATGGATTACCTCAGGTCATTATATCGGATAGGGGTCCTCAATATATCTCCCGATTCTGGAATCAATTCTGTAAGACCTTGGGAATCAAAGTGGCCTTATCATCAGGGTTCCATCCTCAAACTAACGGACAGACGGAACGACTCAATCAAGGCCTCAAACAATATTTACGTAGCTTCTGCAATGCTACGCAGAGTAATTGGGCTACCTATTTACCGCTTGCAGAATTCTCCTATAACAACTCCATACACAGCGCCTCGAAGGTCTCCCCTTTCTATGGCTCCTACGGTTTCCATCCCAAGGCCTTTCCAACTCCCCTGAAAGATACTTCCAATCTTCTTGCCATATACTCCTATGTTCGACAGCTACGGTGTGTCCAACGTGTTATCCATTCCAACCTTGTGGCCACTAAGTCCCGCATGAAAAGGATAGCAGATAGGAGACGTTGTGCGGCTCCTCAATATCAGGTCCATGATAAAGTTTGGCTCTCCTCTAGATTCCTACCTCTCCGACTCACTCAGAACAAATTCAAACCCCGTTAGGGGAATTCAGCTGCTTGTTCATTGCGTTGCAACACTCCTTTGGTGGTAGTCACGCTCCGACTGGTTTCTTCTTGTGAATCCAGTTTTTCCTGATCTGTCTTCGTCTCCAGTCTTCCTGTACCCTCGGATCTTCAGCTCTAACGCCTTGGTGTCCTCCTTCTGTTTCAGGGAGTTCCTGTTGGAGGTTTTTACCCTATTGGGGTTTTTCCTCTGGGACTCCTTCTGGAGGGCAAGGACTGTAGTGGCTTGCTATTGTCAAACAGCACCGTAGCTACCGGAAGGGGTCGCCCCTACCTCGGCCAGAGCACAACCTGCCGGAACCGGGGTCGTTCCCCAACCCTCATCAACTTCGACGGTAAGCCCAGTGAAAACCATGACAGTGTCCCACAATCTCACCATCCATTTAAACAAAGGCTCTGCAGGCATCTGCCTAAACATACAGGTTATCTCCAACAACTCACTCTGCGTATAATCTCTTACCAAACGAGAATTCTGTATTTACCCACCATTCACTCCCTTTTCACCTTCAATTTCACCTACACGTCCTTCTCCACTTTCAACTCCACCTAGTTCTGTTACACGTACTTCCACCTCAACCTCCCAATTCCAGTCATCATTGTCTGAGACTGTTCCATCCCAAGTATATGGATCCCAATTTTCTTTGCGTACCAATGCCCTCACTTGCACAGTTGAGGGTATTTTAGGCTTCTGCTTACTCTTCTGTTTGCGTACCAGTGACCTCACTTGCACAGTTGAGGGCATTTTAGGCTTCTGCCTACTCTTCTGTTTGTGTACCATTGCCTTTACTTCCACAGTTGAGGGCATTTTAGGCTTCTGCCAACTCTTCTGTTTTGTTACTCGTACTGCTAATGTGGTGCACCTTGCCTCCATTTGATCACCCCTAGTCACTGCACTTTCTATGGTCTCTTTCATAAGTAACTGCCTTTCCTGCAAGGCTGCAACCTCATCCCGCAGTTTTCTTATCTCTGCATCTTGTGTTAATGTTTTCCAGTATACCGTACGGAGCGCAGACAGGAAAAGCCATCCCACTTGCTCTGCTGCTTTCAGCTCCAGCTTCGCCCCTCTTAGCTTCACACTCTCAACCGCATCTTCCACTAAGAGAGGAGTCACTTTCTCATCTAATGCCTCCCATAACACCGGCGCTGCCCACCGGTTCAGGAGTCCTGCCACACCAGAGAACGGGTCAGTTGCTAACCACCCGGGAATGGATCTGGCTTCTGCCCCATGCTGCCTTCCGCTCTCTGCCTCACTTTTCTTACGTCCCCAAAGAGGCATTATTGACTTATGCCCCACTTCTGGTACCAAAATGTATTATCCAGGTGACTGGTTGACACCTGTTCGGTATAAGTCAATAAGGACGCTCAATGAAGGACCACACGCCAATTATAAATACAATTTAGATTTACTCGAATTTCAGGTAAATGTAGGCATTTAGCACATTAACAATAGTGGAATAAGAATAGCAATGAAAAGCATCTATTTATATATAAGTTCACTACAATGAGCATCTATGTATACATATGGGGAAAGAGTTCATTGACAGATATAAGCTTGGAATAACTGTATACCAAAATGTGTTACACTACGATGTTCAGGAAGTAAAATATAAACGAGTTGAATACTTCAGATAAGCTTTAATTTACTGCACACCAAAATGCATGTTTCAATTACTGCAGCGGGCTCACACTACGATGTTCAGAAAGCAAAGTATAAACGAGCTGAATTCTTCAGATTAGCTTTGCTTAACTGCATACCAAAATGTATGTTTCAATTACTCTAGCAGGCTCACACTACGATGTTTAGAAAGAAAAATATAAACAAGCTGAATACTTCAGATTATAAACACAGTGCAAGCATAATAATCAATCGTAATAGAGCAGAGAAACAAAGGCCTTTCATCCCTGTGTGGAACTTAACTTTGTCCACGAAATGCTGGGAATCCCTCTACCGCCTGCTTGGACCTCTCTCCCCCTCAAGCATCACGGTCTCTGAACAGCAAAACAGGGAGGCAGCGCTGGGCCATGGCAGCTTTCACAACCCCTTCTGCGAGCTTAAAATCCCTCACACGCACTTCAGTGCTTAAATAACTTGGATTCTATCTCTTTCTGGCATTTCCTAGCTATGTTATCAGAACTTGGCTGCTCTGCCCGTCCCCAGCCTTTGTTTTCATTCCATCTTCTCCCTATACTCTCGTACTCAAGGTTGAGACGGAGTCTGCTACACAAACAAGCTTGAAAATAATATCATGAACTTTTCCACGTTGTTCGGTGATTTCAGCAGGCATCATGCTCATCTACACTGCTCAAGCTAATTAACCCTTCGCGTCACAATGTCTTCCGCACGTTTCCCTATACTGATCACCATGGCACAGCTAGACTTCACTGAATTACACTGGCTTCCTGTTGAGGGAAGCTAAAATTGGGATCTCTCACTTACAGTGCCCTATATCTTAACTCACTCTCAAATCTCATGGACCTACTCACAATCTCTGGCAGCAAATGAGATCTACAAGCAGGGGTACACTTTTCAAAGTCTTCATTTCCGTGTCTCCCATTCTCAACACCAATCACTTTTAAGGTCCGCTCCACCTTCTGAAGCTCTTCCAAGTGATTTACGAATGAACCTCAATCTATTGACCTTTCGTCAACTGTTAAAGATCCTGCTTTTCAGATTATGTTTCCCCAACATGCAACTTACTATTTGATGCCTTAGCTTGTCAGGTTTGTCTTTTTCACAGAAGACATATAGGGGGGTCATTCTGACCCTGGCGGTAATTACCGCCATGGCGGAGGTCGGCGGTAGCACCGCCAACAGGCTGGCGGTGCACCGCTGGGCATTCTGACCGCGGCGGTTCAGCCGCGGCCAGAAACGGAAAGTCGGCGGTGTACCGCCGACTTCCCGCTGCCCTTGAGAATCCTCCATGGCGGCGGAGCGCGCTCCGCCGCCATGGGGATTCTGACACCCCCTACCGCCATCCGGTTCCTAGCGGTTCTCCCGCCAGGAACAGGATGGCGGTAGGGGGTGCCGCAGGGCCCCTGGGGGCCCCTGCAGTGCCCATGCATGGGCACTGCAGGGGCCCCCGTAAGAGGGCCCCACGAAGAATTTCAGTGTCTGCTTTGCAGGCACTGAAATTCGCGACGGGTGCAACTGCACCCGTCGCACCTTCCCACTCCGCCGGCTCCATTCTGAGCCGGCGTCCTCGTGGGAAGGGTGTTTCCTGCTGGGCTGGCGGGCGGACTTTCGGCGGTCGCCCGCCGGCCCAGTGGGAAAGCCAGAATGACCAGACCGCGGAGCGGTCTTTCGGCGGGAACCGCTTGGCGGGCGGCGACCGCCGTCCGCCGCGGTCAGAATGACCCCCATAATTCAGATTTTTGCATGTATAGCGCTCATGTTCATTTAGGGGAATAAAATGAAAACTCACAATAAAAGAACAAAATAGATAAATGAAAACAGTAGAATAACTCAAAAAGGAAAAGGCAAATTTAATCCCTCCCCCCTCCCTCTGATGACGCCAACACCGCAGCTCGCAATCTCAACGCATGGATCACCGCATGCGCCAACACTCTAGCCCCCCCTCCATCTGACATCGGCCAAGCGCATACCAAAGAAAGTCAACTGGTTCACCACCGAAGTCCAAGAATCCAAATGCACCCACAGGCGCCTAGAGAAAAAATGGAGGAATAACCAAACCAGCGAAGACTTCACCATCCACCGCCGACACAACAAGAACACAAGAAAGAACGCACTCGGGAAACGCACCAACTCCTGCACACACAACACAAAGGAACTTTTCGCAGTCATCAACAAGTTCACAAATCCCACCTCCGAAGTCACCAGCATCCCCCGTCGCAAGACATCAGCGACAAACTCGCCACCTTCTTCCACCGCAAGATCCAAGACATCTATGACAGCTTCCTCCCGGAAAACCAACCCAGCACCAGAACCTACAACTGACCCAAGAACCCACCCAGACCATCCACAGCTGGTCCACACTCACCACAGAGGAAACGGAAAGCATTGTGAACAGCACCCACTCTGGAGCCCCCACGGACCCTTTCTCGCACCACATCTACTTCAGAGCCAGCACCTCCATCATCCCCGAGCTCCAGAACACGATAAACCGCTCTATCAACACGGGAACCTTCCCCAAGGACTGGAAACACGCCAAAGTATGCCCCCTCCTGAAGAAACCCTCAGCAGACCCATCAGAACTAAAGAGCTTCCAGCCCATCTTGCTGCTACCCTATCCGGCCAAAGTACTGGAGAAAGCCATCAACACATAACTGAAAAAATTAATCGAGGTGAACAACTCTCTGGACAACTCCCAGTCCGGGCTCCGCAGCAAAAACAGCACGGAGACAGCTCTTCTTGCAGCCACTGATGAGAGCCACATCTCTCAGCACCTCGCTCTCATCGACTGAGCAGGCCCGCAACCTAGGCATCATCCTCGACTCCTCCCTATCTATGACCTGGCAGATAAACTCAGTCACCTCCTCCTGCTGGCACACCCTCTGCAATCTCCGAAATATTTTCAAATGGATCCCAGCAGACTGCTGCAGGACAGTCACCTACTCCTTAGTCATAAGCAGGCTTGACTACGGCAAAGCTCTCTATGCTGGCACCACGACGAGAAACATCAAAAAGCTGCAACTCATCCAGAACACTGCTGCCACACTTGTCCTCGACCTCCCATGCCAAAAACATATCTCCCAGCACCTGAGGGCCCTCCACTGTTTCCCGATAGAAAAACAAATCACCTTCAAGCTACTCACCCACACATACAAAGCCATACACAACATCGGACCGGCCTACCTGAACCACTGCGTATCGTTCCACACCCCCGCCAGATCCCTCCGCTCCGCCCAGCAAGCATTGGCCACCATGCCACACATACGGAAAAGCACTGCCGGAGGAAGGTCCTTCACCTACCTCACGGCAAAGAGCTGGAATAACCTACCCCTGCACCTCAGACAAAGCCCATTGCTCACCATCTTCAGGAAGAACCTCAAGATGTGGCTCTTCGAATGAGGCTCTGTCTGTCCCCCCACCCCTTCCCCCAGCACCTTGAGACCCTCATAGGCAAGTAGTTGCGCTGAGTAAGCAACTATACAAAAAGAAGAGAATCAGAAAAAGAGGAAATGGCTGGAGTAAAAAGAACAAGGTAAATAGAAGTCAGAATGGGAAGTAAGAAAAAGACCAAAGAGAACAACCCCAACAAAAAGAAAATTATTAAGTATTAAATATGGAAAAATAAAGCAGTACTTTGTTTGAACCTCCGTTAAAAAAAAAAGTAATTTCAGAGGTCTGCAATGTGATAGATGGTTAGTACATCTGCCTGTCAGCCCCTCACCCCCCTGCCCCCCTCCCGCCAACTAGGCAGCCATGCACTCCTGCTTCAGTTGCAAAGCTTTTCATCTTTTTTTGCATTATTTATACTTAATGCATTAGGCTTGGGTTTTTTCAGATCCATCTTGTGAAATTGTGACCTGGTGGGTGTAATTAATACTAGCATAGAGATTGCTTTTCTGCTAAAGGTATTTATCAAATATGTTTAATTTTTAATAGAAACTGGAACTTGGAAAAGTCCAAAGGTGAGCGGTTCTCCTCCATCACCGAGAACATTCCACACATCTTCTTCGTCTATTGGGGATAAGCTGTATGTTTTTGGAGGTGGAGAAAAAGGAAGCGAGCCAGCTGAAGACACAGTGCTTCATGTGTTTAATTCAGGTAACTTGGAAACATCTTGTGAGCTGTTTCCTTCCATTAGGGGCACTCCTTTTCTGATTTCGTTTCTGTTTGGGATTAATTTTCTATTTTCCCAATTGTCTACTTTTGGCTCTTGTTACTAGCATGTTGTACACCTGATTATTTCTTTGATTTAGCAATGTTGCACGTACTGTAGGAAGGTAGACCCAGCAGCACAAAGTAAGTTGATTGGTCTGGATTCTTAAAATGGTGCCTTGTGTCTGTGCCATCATGTGCTGGATTAGCCATATGGGTCACAGGACCCTGTGGCCAAACCCGGCTGGAGACATGTTGGTGGGAGACAGTGTGGGAGGCTTTTGAGCAGGTGGAATGGAGTTGCTTTCAGGACTTGTTGATCCCTCCAGCTTTGAAAGCAAACCTGAAGGAGGAGCATTCAATATTCTCATAGGTGCACATATGATTTGCTGCTGCAGACAAATAATGCACCTTCACACTCTTCCAGATAGGAAGTACTTCACTGTTCCATGCGTTTCACTTCAAAACGTTTTGCTGTACCTATGACCTTTCAACCATACCCATTGAGAATTATGCTGCATAATATAAACACTGAAACTCTATTTTTTTATTTTAACAAAGGCCTCCACAGAGGCTATTAAATGATGGCCTGAAGAATCAGGGGCTGCACCTATGACCTCTTCTCTAGCAAGAAATCTGGACATAAAACTCAACACTAATTTATCTTTGACTCCTCAAATCTAAAATATCTCATCTGTTTGGTTCATGAAACTTACATCTCCAAAAAGAGACATCAACCCTTGCATCCTCCACCAAATCACTTTACACAGACCCTATCTTACAGTTTAGTTCATTTAAAATCATACATCCCTGGAAGCCATCACTGGTGAAACACCGGGTCCTACAGCCAATGTTCCCAGTTTCATATCACAAATAAAGTGCAAATAATGAAAAAATATTTACATTCATTATTCTAATAGTAGATATTTGTGGAGCATGTTTTTTGTTGAACATTACTGATTTGCTAGCAAAGACGTAATGTTTTTATAGTTGTTTCACAATGTGCTTTCTTCATTTCGGTCTAGACCAAAGCTATTTATTTACTGTCAAAATGTGTTTGTTCCATTCCTTGTCACATAAGCACTTCCTATTATTTTGCACCAGTTGAAACTTTATGTAATATTGACCTTGATGATCTGTTTAATATGAAACTTAGGAGTGAAACTCCTGCAACAATTAAGGGCCAGGTAAGGGGAAAGAAAGAACTGGAAAGGTCGGCTGCTTGCTGCCATTGCTACTGGAGGTTAGGCCGACCTATTCTGATTGAAACTGTGATATACCTAAGTGCTTATTTACTAAATTTATGGGATTCTATAGCTTGTTCTCCTTTAATTTATTATCACGGATATTATATATAGTCAGCTCAAGGAGAAGACCAGCTGAATTGAAGAGGAGGCAATTGCTCTAAAATATTAGTATGCAGTACTTCAGGTTATGCAAATTAAACGTGGGGTATTGAAACTGCTCATATGTACCTTCTATGGGTTGTGTGTTGATGGACCATTTACACTTATAACAATGGGTTTCAAAGAGCTTGAATTGCTAATTTCGGGCTAAAACAATTCTTAATTATTTCAAAATGCAAAAAGTGGAAAAAAAGGGCAATGTAATTTTCCTGTAAGAAAAAGTAAATTCATAAAAAGTCCATATTTTAAATAAAACAGGCAACAAGAAGGTATCCACTCGTTTTGCCTCAAGGTGAGTAGCTATACATTTCAAGATGTATGCTCTGATATCAGCAGAAACATTTAAATCCGGCGGTTCAGGATGTACTTGCAAATATATCTAATGAAAGAGTATTTTTATTTTTAAAAACTAAAATACAAATTTTTAGGAACGTCTCTGTGCCAAATGTGCAGACTGATTATTTTTTTAAAGATTGCTAGAACTCGTTATTGATTTGGAGGTTAACGACACCACAGTTAGCCTCTGCCACTATGCTGGATGAATGTCTCGCTTTTAGTTGGAAGTCTGATAAGCAAATTTATAATCTGTTTGCTGTAGTTGAAGTACTTGTATTAGTATATGTGTCTAGAACACCTCATTCTCAAAAAAATAATATATTCTCATTTGAGGTCTGCATGGCTTTCGATTTGCAAATAAAGAAATTGTGCAGTGATTCATATGCCGAAAAGCTGGTCCATCCAGGCAAGAGCTGTATTTTCTTTATCAATTTACTTTACAAAACTAGATTTTGCAGAAACCGAACTTGCTTAATCTCAAATTAATCAGGATGACATAAAATGTGCAATTAATTGTATGAACAGTATAGAATGCCGTTCATTGGATGGGTATCTGGCAGATTTTCACCAGACTTTTTCAATAAAAACAATCTCCATATTGTGCATGGTATATATTTACTAATTTAGTACTGGAGGAATCGTATTAGAAAAGCTAGTTGACTGCTGATGTTAAGAAAATAAAGGCCATCTGGAAGTGTAAATCTGTAATATTTGTCGAGGTTACTAAAATCAAATATAATCTGACAAAAGAAGAAAGAAAAAATTGCCAGGATCCCAGAGAGCTGCCAACATGTTTATTTCAGTAACGAATAAGAACATTTCAGAACACCCCAAAAGTGGGCTCCTCGGCTGCACATCTGTACTGCCTGATGCCATGTTCATGCACACATGAGTCAGATTGCAAATAAAAAGCAGTTTATTTATAAGTCACAGGGGTGAAAGGCAAAATAGTTTCCAACATTCTGATTGTCTTTTAGGACGTTAAAGAGATTATTGGTCTCTGGTATTGGACATAAGATTAAGGGCAGAATACCTGGGTATCTGTTGTGGATGTTCAGGTGAAATCGGGAGAAAGGCGTGTGGCGTGAACATTCTTGAGATGGACACTGCATAGTGCATCGTTAATTGCAGTCACTGACTGCGTTCCTAAGACAAGACACATTTCTAATTTCCAGTGGACATCAGTGCATCATGCAGTGTTTGCAAAATAAGTAATTTTGTAAAAATTCAAAAAATACCCAGAAAAAATACTTTGTGGACCTTTCAACAAAAATGTAAAGCACTGAAATTCTACATTGAAAGATTGTGCTGATCCTCAAACAAAATATAAATTTCAGCCTGTGTTACATCATCACAGCTCATGCCAAGAAGTTCAAGCACACACTGAATTAACAACACCCTCAAGCTTACTCTGAGCAAAGCTAAGACTTTTGTACCTTTCCTGGTGGACACCTGTGTCAGCTAGCTCCTGTGACTGCAGATTGACGGAATTATGGAAATTCTACCTTGGCTGCTGCCAGGCTATGCCTTCCTTTGGTAATATAATGTTCTACCCAGCTCTTCTTTGTGTAACTTGTTCCAAACAATTAATTATTAATTTTCTGACCAAAGGTTTTGTTTTTTCCCCCAACTGGCAGTCCTCTGGTAAGCCCTTCTCTTCCTTCACTGGAAAATGCGCTGCCCCTCATTTCGCCAGTATCCATTGCTGAGCTTCTCCTCATAGGACTTGCAAACCAGTTACCATTAAAACTCTGTAGACTGTCATTTGAAGTTAGGACAACAGACAACTCGGTGCAACTGTCAAGATCCCCTCAAACTTACTTGGTGTCGAACAGTGGTAGGCCGTCAGTGGCATAATCCAAAGGACTTTGTTGCAAAAGTAGTGCTGGGGATCGTTCACCGGCTGTTTACATAAAAGAAATGTGTCTGTTTTTGTAGCAACGTTGACATGGACCCAACCAGAAGTATCCGGGAAACCTCCAGCGCCGAGACATGGTCATGTGATGGTTGCAGTGGGGACCAAGCTTTTTGTGCACGGTGGAATGTCGGGGGATCAGTTTTATAATGATATGTGCTGCATTGACACAAGTAGGTACGAGTAGTTTATGTATTATGCACACACTCAATGTGAAAACACTTTGATATTTGCTGAGTGTAGGAGTAATATTTATCTTTATTAATTTCTAGATAGATTTAAAAAACACTGATGTTCTTAATTGTTGCAAAGTATACTATTTTTACTTTCGTTATTGTTGCATGTTTAAAGCAAGTCAAAAACAAAAACTAATTATATTTCCCAGAAACAGTGCATAAAATATTTAACAATAAAATCGCCCGGGCATCTTCCCCCATCCTGCACCTTCACTAACTCCTCCTCCCGCCTGGAACAGGAGTCTGCACAGGCATTTACCACCTGTCTAGAGCAATTTTACAAAGCAGGCTTTTTATAAGTCAAGATTGTAAATGCAAAATGCAGAACAAAAACCAAATTGAAATAATATTAGCAAATCACCTCTCCAGCAATCTAGAGGATTGAAAGGCCTCACCATAGAAACATTATTTACCTTGAAGATAATACAACAGTTGATCATGGTGATGCTCTTTACAGCAAAGAACCATGCTGACAGCTACAATGTATGTGAATATAGGATTCCTCCTCTGACCATTCACATGGAGTATTATATCCTTAGTGTATGTTAACGTCTTTCATTCTAGATTTGCATTTCTTAGTGAAATAAGGAGTGTTGGGCGTTTAAGAGGAACATCAAAGATATTGTCAACGTGCATGAACAGATGATATTAAGTACATGCTGTAGCTTAAATATGTGTACTGCATGTTGACTGTTTCTATTGCGCAGTGTTTATTTGTACACAGGGAGATTGACACATGCTAGTCTGTCATCTAACTCTATAGCAATATATTGTGTTCTAAAACCATTCCACTAATCCATATGTTTGAGCCATCAAAATAGCACCATACTTGCCTCAGAGGAAAGAAAAATAGAATTGTAAAAAGCTTGTGTTGCATGATTGGCGTTCACATTTTATAGCGAATTGTGGTGGAGCAGATGCATAAATGTCTCTCACCAACTCCTATATGTATATTTTTTTATGTGAATTCACACTAAAATCATATTCATTGAAAAGTTAAGGAATACAGAAATTGTGTCCACAAAAACCCAGCGAATCCAGTTTGTGAAGTCTGCTTGATTTATAAAAAACAATCAGGAATCTCAATCTTGGAAAAGTGAGATAGCCCAGTTGATTTGATTCTGGGATGCCTAAGTCATCAGAAATTAAAAACATGTCTTCTGGGTAAACAATCCTATTTACCACTCTGAAGCTGCTAATGCTGACTGTGGATTCACAATTTGGGACATATGAGATATCAAAGGGAGTTATGCATGCTAAAAGTTTAGCCTCACTAGCCAGTTAAAAGGTAGAAGCAGGCCTCTCAGTTCATCCAGCCGGTCAAACACACATGCACTTAGGTTTCTCCAACCCAGGTGTATATATAGCCGGGCTGCAGAAACAGCACAGACCCCAGGCCTGTGTCTGAGCGGCAGTGGCTGCCGCTCACACCAATCCTGACACTGCTATGTTATGTTTAGCATGTAACCAGCGCCAGGATTACTGGGGAGCCTGTGCTGGTGTCTCAGTGAATGCTGGGA
Organism: Pleurodeles waltl; assembly: GCF_031143425.1. Taxonomy (NCBI): domain Eukaryota; kingdom Metazoa; phylum Chordata; class Amphibia; order Caudata; family Salamandridae; genus Pleurodeles; species Pleurodeles waltl. The sequence continues at coordinate 1,686,924,685 of NC_090445.1, forward strand.
CACTACACGGAAGGAAGAGGAGCGCAAGGGGGCAGGAGACGGCGGTAAGGTACGTTAAAAAAATATATTTATATTTTCCCCTCTCCGTCTTCGGCCCTGCATTTTAAGTTCTTTTACTCTAATGTATCAGTTTGGGAACTACTGAGCTACCCCACATTTTGCAGAGAGAAAAAATGAAACGCCATCTTTGTATCCACCTGTAACCGTGCCTTTGCATGTCTCTCTTTTAGAGGTACTTCTTCTCCAAAGCATGGATGTGTCAGGAAGAAGAGGAGATAGCTTGATGATTCTGTAAAGTTTTACAGAAGAAACTTCCATCCTCAGCAAAGCAGCTCAGCTGCTGCTCAATATTTCGCAAACCCAAGGACCAATAAATATGGTGCATTGATGTTGCACCTCATCAAGGGATACAAATGTACCCATGAATATTTGCATCTCCTTTACACATTTGCCAAACAATGCTTTGTGTTGAGCCCTATTGCAGGTTACCCATTTTAGGGTTGGTATTTTTATTGAGATGTCTGCAAAAATTGGGAAAGGGATTGCTAGCATCACTTTGAAAACAAAATTCCTTTGGGCCCAGACTTGATAAAGTCCCCAAACGCCCCTCCGAAACCTGATCAACTCAAGATTTTTATCAAAGTGGGTGACTTTATGTTGCTAGGACTTCCAGGACTAATTTTGGCCCTTTTGTTGCTCCGTAGAATATTTAGCAGGATTGATTGCGCTCCGGATAAATTCCATGGGGTCAAAGTTACTTTCCTCCCACCAAAAGTCTAGAGTATTTGCCCTTTTCCCCAGAATATTTTTTATTGACAATTGTCAGGTAACAATAATTGGACACAACTCATCTTGACCATAGACATAGCCTTTGAGCAAAGACATCTTCATCTCCCACTTCTCTCCACCCTACTGCCCAAAAAGTCAGCCTCCTATCAATTTGGTTCCAAGGACAGTGTCCCTAAGGTAATCACTGTTGTCGATGAGAGGTGCATATTAATGTTTATAAGAAATATAAAAACTACAAAATAATATAAAGAACTTAAAAAATCCACCTCTGTATTAGACTACATAAGAATTTATGGTGGCTGCACACTGCAGTCTGGAAGACTGCACCAAAAGCATGAGAAACAAGTTATTTTCCAATCATATTTACAGTAGCTCACACTGCTGTCCTAAGATGCATCACCAGCGTCCTTTTCCTTGTAAGCTTTTAGATTGTTTTTATAGTTGACTGCAGCCTTAAAGTGTGAAAACATAAAACTCCTCCCTTTTTAGTCATTCTCAGGGGCGCTTTTCCAGGGACCCCAAATGAAGGTCGAAAAAAAGTGTTATCCTTTATCCCATGAAAAACACTTCTTTTTTTTATTGCTGTTTCACTCAGAATTGCCTCATGTCCTCCTCTTTCTACATGACCACAAATATGGCCTGTTCTTCTCCACTGTCTTTGACAAGGTGCCTACCATCACCTACAGACTCCCCCTTCCCAGATCTGAATGTGCCTTATGTCAAAGGAAGGTCTCTGTCAGATCTCTGAGGTCCTAAAATTCCTGGCATGCCTTGCATTCTCCACCCAGTCAGCTTTCACCTGTAAACATGCCACCACCAGTAGCACCTAGTTTTGCAACTTTGTTCCAGGCAGTAACCTCTTCCGCTGAAAAATCAAATCGGGGCTTATAGAGCGTAACTACTCACCCATAAGGGTATCAAGGCGCTAAGGGGGTTTGTTCTCTGAGTTTCAGTTGAAAAGCCAGGTTTTAAGGTCATTCCTGAATTGAGGTAGCGAGATGGTGACTGCCTGAGGTGCAGGGGCAGGGTGTTCCAGCTCTTTACCACGAGGTAGGCAAAGGATCTTCCACCAGCCGAGGCCTTCCATATGCAGGGTATCGTAACTAGTGCTTGTTTAGAGGAGCAGAGAGATCTGGTGGGGGAATAGAAGTTAATGCCATGGCTGAGGTACGTGAGTCCTAGGTCGTGGATGGCCTTTTAAGCATGGACGAGGAGCTTGACGTTAATTCTTTTCTCGATGAGAAGCCAGTAGAGGTCTCTTAGGTGATTGGAGATATGTCCACAGCAGGGAATGTCCAGGATAAGTCTGGCTGAGGCGTTTTGGATGTGCTGTAATTTCTTCAGGTTCTTGTGGGTGGTACCTGCGTAGAGGGCATCGCCATAGTCTAGGCTGCTGGTAACCAGAGCATGGGTTCCATTTTTGTGACAATCCTTTGGGATCCATTTGTAGATCTTCCGGAGAAGTTGGAGTGTGTGAAAGCAGGAGGATGCAACTGAGTTGACTTGGCGGGTATTGGTGAGCAGTGAGTCCAGGATGTAGCTGATGTGCGTGCATGCGTGGTGGTTGGGGTGGGGGTGCCGAGGGTTGATGGTCACAAGGAGTCGTCCCAGGCTGATGTGGATATTCCCAAGATGAGGATCTCGGTCTTGTCAGAGTTGAGCTTCAGGCAGCTGTCCTTCATCCAGACGGCAATGGCTTCCATCCCGTTGTGGAAATTCTTCTTGGCCGTAGTGGGGTTTCCACTCAGTGAGATGATCAGCTGAGTATTGTCGGCGTAGGAGATGATGTTCAGCCTGTGGTCCCTGTCAATGGATGCGAACGGAGCAATGTAGATGTTGAATAGTGTGGGGCTCAGGAGGAGCCCTATGTAACTCTGCAGTTGATCTCCGTAGGTTCTGACAGATAAGGTGGTAGTCTGACTCTGACAGACAGGAAGTAGCGTATCCATTGTAGGGCTTTTTCGCGATGCCGGCTGCATGAAGCCTGGAGCAGAGGATAAGGAGTAAAACTGTGTCGAAGGTAGCCGATAGGGCCAGTAGGATGAGGGCTGCTGAATGGCCGCGGTCGAGGAGCAAGAGGATGTCATCTGTGGCGGTGAGGAGGGCAGTCTCCTTAAGTCTAATTGGGTGGTGTCCAGGATAATGTTGTTCTCGATATGCTTACGGAGCTGAGCATTGATGGCCTTTTCGATGACCTTGACTGGAAACGGCAGCAGAGAGATGGGGCAGTAATTCTTTAGATTCTGGGTCTCAGCCGTGGGTTTCTTCAAGAGCGGGTGGATCTTGCCATGCTTCCAGTCCTCTGGGAAGGTGGCTGTCTCTAAGGAGCAGTTGAGGGTGTGTTGGAGCTCGGGTGCTATGGATGTGTTGGCCTTGTTCAAAATGGACAGGGGTCCGTAGGGGCTCCGGAGTGGATGCTGCTCATGATGGTGAGGGTGGTCCAGTGGTGCAGGGTCTGTGGTGGTTCAGTGAGTCGGATTTGGGTGTTTGTTGGAGGGCTCGGAGGGTCTTGGGATCCAAAGCTGTAGTATATGTCTTTGATTTTCCTGTGGAAGAAGTTGGCTAGCCTGTCGCATAGGTCTGGAGATGGAGGGATGCTTGCCGTTTCTGATTGGGGTTTGGCAAACTCTTTGACCACGGCGAAGAGGTCTTTGGTGTTGTGAGTGGTGGCGCTGATGCGGTCCTGCAGGGTGGCTTTCCTGGTCACTCTGATGAGGTGTTGGTGGGATATGGTGGCAGCTTTGAAGGCCTCGAAGTCTTCCGGGGACTTGCTGTTCCTCCATCTTTTCTCTAGCCATCTGCAGGTGCTCCTGGAGTGTGGGGGAGAACCAGCTGGCCTTCTTGAGGTAGTGTTTCGCTGAAATCTTATGGAGAGGTGCCAGGGTGTTGCTGCATTCGGAGATCCATTGGTGGAAGTTCCATGATGAGATGTTGGCATCTGCGGTGGGGGGATGAAGAGGGGTCTTGCTGAGGGTGTTGGAAAGCTGTTCCTCGGTGATCAGGTTCCATTTGCTGCTTGGGGAACGTTGCCAACGTAGGTCACTTCTTTCAACGTACAAGTCACTTTTCCCTCCAGTTGGTTTATTGTAGCTTCAAAAGGCACCATACACCTAGAAACATTGTCACATTTGTCATACATTTTTTCCATAGAGGCCAAGAGAGTCCTCTTTCCTTTTCATAACCCCTCAGCATATCCCGCTTCTTCAGCCATACCATCATAACAAAAATGTTTTTGAAGCCGTCCTCTGGGGGAAAACACTCCTCATAACTGTTTGATATAGCACAGTGGGTTCCTCAGGCCAGTTTTTCTGCATTTTCGCCATGCTTCTAGTTTTAGTGAACTACCTCCTTCACCATTTCTACAGTACAGTGGTCGTAAACGTCTTATGGCGGCATGGTCTCATGGAGCTGGACCTGAGCCATAATGTGCCTCTGATCAATCTTGACTTTCATAAACATCAGAACCCTCGCAACAAAATTCTTCCCATGCCCTCCAGGTTTAGCCCGGACGTTTGTGTGCCCCGGCCAAGGCAGCAATGTTGTGCTTCCATCATGTGCTGGGTGCACCTGAACTCCACACGAAGGGTAGTTCCTCGCTTCTGGTGTTTCCTTAGGAGGCCTTTGTTGTCTTAAACACTGACCTCCACCTCTCCAAAGTACTTGACTCGTTTTCTTTCTTTCACAGATGCCTGCAGCAGCCTCCGTTATTGATCACATATAGTGCCTGCTCTGTGTATGTCAGGACAAAGGCTTCTTACCTAGGAAACACTTTTGCTCTCCAAAAAGATCAGCTGGTTATAGATTCTGGAGCGTGGCCTTCAACTCTCAGCAACACCTCCATCAAATATGGGGCAAAGTTGTATCTCCAGGAGGGTGAGGGTAGGCCCATCTTGCAGTCTACATGGCTATGCACTGAGCACTCATCTTTTAGGGAGTTATTTACCTCTAGGCCTTTCATCCTTCTGATACATGCATTTGCATGATAGGCACTTAATGGTGGGTCTCTACCCTTCAGTTTACTAATGTGTAATTTCTTCTGGATCAAACATAGGAAGGCCTTTTTATGAGTGTCAGAAAGGTCACCCCAAGTCAGATAAGAAATAATTGGTAATAATGTTAATGGATGTTCACAAATCAGTACTGTTAGCATACCTAGGGTTCCTGCTTGTCTCTGGCTGTTTTCCGTCTTGGCAGCAAGGGTCTCTGCGCAGTCCTGAATCAGAGACTGAGCAGACATCCCCTATTGCTAAGTGGGAGGCACATTTGCTTCAGATTGCTTATTCAGTTATACAAGGAACAGAATCTAAGAGGTGGTTGCTACAAATTCCTTGGTTTGATGTCAAGATAGATCATCCTCTCCAAACAGCAGATGATGGACACCTGGGGCACTATATAAGTCTTCAATGATTCTTTCCTGTGGGTTATCTGATCCCAACAAGACTTCAACAACAGTGAACTATGTGGACTCTTATATTTTCGCTTTGGCCTTCACTATGGTTTGGTGGTGAAATTGCACTTGCTTTAAAGCTCATGTTTTGAGGGTGCTGGTAATAACTTGCCTTGAAGAAGGCACACTTCCTCTGACCTGGTTATTTCATGTGCTACCAATTTGTCTCTGACTGCCGAAGTCTTGCCTTTGTTGATCATTAGCAAGTTTTTCCATTTAGTCTAAAACTTATTGTCATGGTTGGTGGCACTGCACATGTTCACTATTTTGCTTAATTTAGCATACATAGAGGGAATGTGGATCCTGGTGGACTTGACATGGTATGGCTATCTCATATCCTTTATTCTCTTGTTCTGAGAATTAGAAGTCTTATCACCAAACGCCCTGCTTCACATTAGGTTATGCGCTTCCTCACCTGCTTTGTGTAGCAAGAGTGCTGTCATGGCTGTGTTACTTGTTTCTTTAATGACATATAAATCTCTCTCTCTTCATTTTTGTACTTTTGATGTCACCATGCCTGGAGCCATGCATGCAGGGAAGGAGAGCCTGGGATTAAGCTTTAAAACGCCTACACTGGCTAGGATTTTCCATAAAGATTGGGAAGAAAAATATTTACTTTGTGGTTAAATTGGAGGTCCTATTTTTATTAATATATTTTATGTAAAAATCAGTCCATATTTGGGAGGAATTACGAGGTAAATTTTGGATCTTTCTTTTTATTTAATCTAGTGTATTTATAGTGTATATTCTGAGTATTTCCCTTTACTTCATCCTCACCCTGAGACTTACCTTTTTCTCTTAAATCTAACCCTTACGCAAGTATATAATTCACTGTAACATTTTATGTAGTGAAATCCCTCACCCTAGTCTTTTACCCTACCAATAGAGTTCTCTCCAATTTTCACCTTTATCCTTATTTTATTCCTTTCCCTGGCCATTTCCCTATCAAACCGTAGGTTTTAGTGCTCTCTCGTTCAGAAGCATCCTTCACTGCTGCCAGGACCCCACTAACCCCCGTCGAATCCTTCAGCCTTCAGAAAGCATTGAAAAATATATCACTTCCCCTTCTTCTAGATCTAATGCCTGGTTTTCACTCAAGAACCTACAGATCTTTAGTCCAGAAGTTTGTCCTCCATTGCAACTCACCCTTCTTATCTATGTAAAGCATCCTACATCCTCTGGCTCAAGATCACCATATAAGAATATTAAATAAATAAATTAATAAATCAGTCCAGTCCAAGACTACTTGTATGTGGCCCAATTCTACATTGGTATTCTGGTGCTTGTTCAACGCCTCAAGGAGGTGGCCTTGGTGAACAACCATCTTCTCAGACTTTTGTTGAAAAGGGCATTGCCTTATTCCTTCATGTATCATCTGGGAGGTTACTCCATAATCCATAATCTAGCACTCTCCACTTGCAGAATGCTGTTACCAGTGGTGCTTCCGTTGACCTGGGTAGTAACCAATTATCCTTGGTCATAAAACTGATCCCAGATTGTACTGTTGCATTGTTTCCTTCCAATGACGTGGTCCATCTCCATCAACAGTCCTATAGATAGGTATAAAGACCATGAAATTGATCCTTCCCATTCTGTGTTGCTGATCGCAGATGTTAGCCCATCCACTACTCATTTAATTTTGAATGTGTTGCTTCCTATGTATATATATATTTTATTACGGGCTCCCAAAACTTACCACAGCAGTCTTCCAAAAATGATCAATGATGGCTATGGACGTTGTTGTTAAGTTACCTTCTATGAAGGTCAAAGTTTAGCTAGAATGCAAAAATAGAAAGCACATGATAGTTAACTGATACACATGTGTCTCTAAGGTCATTCACTCAATGAGCACAAAGCCAGTGATTGCTCTTTCAGAGATAATTTATCCACATGGTCCCTCATGCCCAGGCTCTCATAATCCACAGCAAGTTCCTCAATAAACTGCTCTGACACCATCTACCACAAATGTGGTCTAATTTAGGTTTAGTGCACGATTGCACCCACCTTTTCCACGTTATCCTTTGTGGAAAGGAGTACCAAGTTTGATGTTTGCTCTAAGGACAAGCACCAACTTTGTCATCTGCATGTATGTAGAACTCAACGCTGGACAGTATTAGTTGAACTGCACATGCGAACCTCGCTGGCAGTGTTGTAACTGGTCAGTCGAGTAAACCTGTGCTGTAAAGAAAGATGCAACTCATTTAATTGTGACATCAGTGGTACCAGCCACTGCCTGGCAGTACCACCAGTTATGCTGGCGCCTGGATCACCATCCTCAAAGTCCTTCATGTCCGGTCCATCAATGACCACTAAACCACTCTCCCAAGGTGAAACCCACCTGAAGATTCCCAGTATCCCATGAGATTCCAGATTGTGACAGCAGCAGAGTGACCACTTTCACAAAGACTTTTGTGAAGGATTGGATCCATTATTTGGTCAATAATTATTTGGACCTGTGAGGTTGGAAGTGGACTTCTTTATTAGATGCTCAAAAGCCTGTTTTGGACAGTTCTTCTGCCTGCCAGGGCGGAGGCCTTCACAGTCCCTTCACAAGTGCTTGATGATATGTGGGCACCATCCTTAAACTGGTGGGACAGGGGGTAGGATTCGCCCCCAGTGGCCTCTCTTTCCTGTGGGGAGCCACTGGGATGAGAGAAGAATCTACAGTAAATGCAGCCCTCACACTGACTCTCACCTGAACACTTTGTTGTATTTTTTGCTTCAAAATTTTGTTTTCCTGATTTGTTCACCAGAGATTTTTGTCGCACGAGGTTTATCACCTGAAAAAAACAGGCATGTCACCTGCCCTGGTAGGTACCAAACATAAACAGAATGAATACGCAGACCACTACATATCCATATGAATAATTTAGAAATGCAGCGCCTAGCGGACACATTGTGTCCCCGAGAGCGCTATGGCAGTGGTTCCCAACCTTTTGACTTCTGTGGACCCCCATTTTATCAATACTGGAGCCCGGGGACCCCCACTGAATCATTATTGGAACACGGGGACCCCCAAGGAGTCATTACTGATAGCTGGGACCTAATATTATTAAATTTTTTAAGCAGCCGCGGACCCCCAGGGTTCCCCCGGCCCACAGGTTGGGAACCACTGCGCTATGGGATAGTTCAGTATGGATCACAGCTGTATTTACCTAATGACGCGTTCACCTTTTGTTTCTCGGCAGGTGACATGAAGTGGCAAAGGTTAAAGGTGAAAGGCGACGTTCCAGTGGGCTGCGCTGCTCACGCTGCTGCCGGCTGCGGGAAGCATATTTATATATTCGGTGGAATGGGTGCCGCGGGGGCTGTGAACACCATGTACAGGTACCACACAGGTGAGAGCCGGGCAGAAGCACACGCACGGCGGGGCACGTCACTCGGGCCTAGTTTAGGAAATGTCATTGCGCCTTGATGCCTCGGTGGGATGTGCAGTGCGCTAGACTCTCGCCGGATAAAATAAACCCTACCTGGCCATTACATTCACACCATAGTCAGTGCTTTAAATGGGCAGGTGCTGTCCGGTACTGAGTACCTACGCTTGTTTAATTGGAAAGAGAGAGTACTGGCGCTTCTCAGCACTGCTGCAATTCATTTAATGGGAATAAGGACACTTCTCAGCGCTGTTGCAGTACATTTCATATGAGAGTACCTGTACTTCTGAGTACTCCTGCAGTACATTTAGTGGAAGGGTACCTGCACTTCTCAGCACTGTTGAAGTGCATTTAATGGGAGAGTACCTGCACTTCTCAGCACTGCTGCAATACATTTAATGTGAGAGTACCTGTACTTCTCAGCACTGCTGCAATACATTTAATGTGAGAGTACCTGTACCTCTCAGCACTGTTGAAATACATTTAATGGGAGAGTACCAGCACTTCTCAGCACTGCTGCAATACATTTAATGGGAGAGTACCTACACTTCTCAGGACTGCTGCAATACATTTAATGGGAGAGTACCTACACTTCTCAGCACTGCTGCTGTACATTTAATAGAAGAGTATGTGCACTTCTCAGTACTGCTGAAATACATGTAATGGGAGAGTACCGGATTTCTCAGTACTGTTGCAGTACATTTAATGGAAGAGTGCCTGCATTTCCCAGCACTGCTGCAGTACATTGAATGGGCGATTACCTGCACTTCTCAGTACTGCTGCAGTACATTTAAGGGGAGAGTACCTGCACTTCTCAGTACTACTGCAGTACATTGAATGGGCGATTACCTGCACTTCTCAGTACTGCTGCAGTACATTTAATGGGAGAGTACCTGCACTTCTCTGCACTGCATTTAATAGAAGAGTACGTGCACTGCTCAGTACTGCTGCAATACATTTAATGGGAGAGTACTGGATTTCTCAGTACTGTTGCAGTACATTTAATGGAAGAGTACCTACATTTCCCAGCACTGTTGCAGTACATTGAATGGGCAGTTACCTGCACTTCTCAGTACTGTTGCAGTACATTTAATGGGAGAGTACCTGCACTTCTCAGTACTATTGCAATACATTTAATGGGAGAGTACCTGCACTTCTCAGCACTGCTGCAATACATTTAATGGGAGAGTACCTGCACTTCTCAGTACTGCTGCAATACATTTAGTGGAAGAGTACCTGCACTTCTCAGTACTGCTGCAGTACCTTTAATGGGAGAGTGCCTGCACTTCTCAGTACTGCTGCAGTACCTTTAATGGGAGAGTGCCTGCACTTCTCAGTACTTCTGCAGTACATTTAATGGGGTAGTACCTGCACTGCTCTGTACTGCTGCAGTACATTTAATGGGAGAGTACATGCACTTCTCAGCACTGCTGTAGTACATTTAATGGGAGAGTACCTGCACTTCTCAGTACTGCTGCAGTACATTTAATGGGAGAGTACCTGCACTTCTCAGCACTGCTGCAGTATATTTAATGGGAGAGTAACTGCACTTCTCAGCACTGCTGCAATACATTTGATGGGAGAGTACCTGCACTTCTCAGTGCTGCTGCAGTACATTTAATGGGAGAGTACCTGCACTTCTCAGCACTGCTGTAGTACATTTAATGGGAGTGTACCTGCACTTCTCAGTACTGCTGCAGTACATTTAATGGGAGAGTACCTGCACTTCTCAGCACTGCTGCAGTATATTTAATGGGAGAGTAACTGCACTTCTCAGCACTGCTGCAATACATTTGATGGGAGAGTACCTGCACTTCTCAGTGCTGCTGCAATACATTTAATGGGAGAGTACCTGCACTTCTCAGTACTGCTGCAATACATTTAGTGGAAGAGTACCTGCACTTCTCAGTACTGCTGCAGTACCTTTAATGGGAGAGTGCCTGCACTTCTCAGTACTGCTGCAGTACCTTTAATGGGAGAGTGCCTGCACTTCTCAGTACTTCTGCAGTACATTTAATGGGGTAGTACCTGCACTGCTCTGTACTGCTGCAGTACATTTAATGGGAGAGTACCTGCACTTCTCAGCACTGCTGTAGTACATTTAATGGGAGAGTACCTGCACTTCTCAGTACTGCTGCAGTACATTTAATGGGAGAGTACCTGCACTTCTCAGCACTGCTGCAGTATATTTAATGGGAGAGTAACTGCACTTCTCAGCACTGCTGCAATACATTTGATGGGAGAGTACCTGCACTTCTCAGTGCTGCTGCAGTACATTTAATGGGAGAGTACCTGCACTTCTCAGCACTGCTGCAGTATATTTAATGGGAGAGTGCCTGCACTTCTCAGCACAGCTGAAATACATTTAATGGGAGAGTACCTGCACTTCTCAGTACTGCTGCAGTACATTTAATGGGAGAGTACCTGCACTTCTAAGTACTGCTGCAGTACATTTAATGGGAGAGTACCTGCACTTCTCAGCACTGCTGCAGTACATTTAATGGGGTAGTACCTGCACTTCTCAGTACTGCTGCAGTACATTTAGTGGGAGAGTACCGGTGTTTGTCAGTACTGCTGCAGTACATTTAATGGGAGAGTACTGGTGTTTGTCAGTACTGCTGCAGTACATTTAATGGAAGAGACCCTTCTCCAGTTTCAGCCTCATGTTGTAGGTTAACCTTCCTGTCTGTGTGTAAGAGCCTCTCGGTGGAACATGCCCCGGAGGGGATACATCAGCATCTGTCAGCATTCAGAAGCCCAGGACACAGTTGTACTAAGTTCTACTCAAAGTTTTCTCTCACCCACGAGACTCCTATAAGGTCCTGGAAAAAGCTTTCCAAGGTGCTAAAGGCGCATGTGTTGGCACCACCAATAGCTTTGGCTTTTGTGTACTGAAAGTGTGTTTGCAAGCTTGAGTAATACACAGAAGAGGGAGCCGCAGTGGATGTTTTTCTCACTTTTTGCTACTTGTACTTGGTCCCTCCGAGGTGGCCAGGGCATTACTAGACCAGTCTGGCTAATAATGGCCCAGCTGGCTGCATTAAAGCCACTTATGGCTGACTCCCATCTGGTTAGGACTGTTTCACTGCAGCTGTGCACGTCCCTCCTTACAGGCCTCTCTAGAAGCAGACCTGCTTCTAAAGCTGTATTGTGCAGGATACCTTTAGTGTTGCAGCTCCCCCCTCCGACCCACCATGTAAGCGGCTGATTCTCATCATGTGCAGGGCTGCATGCCGACCATCCCCCCAGCTACTCCAGACATCTGCGCCCGCCTCTTGTTAGCTGCTCTGTTTACAGATGCTGTGCGCTTGTGTGTTAGTAAGGCTTGGTGTTAACCTTTTCACTCTAGAAACCCTAAACTATTGGTGCTGTCAACCAGTGAAGAGAGCCTAGAATATATGGAGCAATGCGGACGCAGAACAGGTGCAGCACAGAGGTCAGCAGTGTAAGCTTCACACAGAACAAGTACAACACGGAGGTCAGCAGTGTAAGCTTCACACAGACACAGAACAGCTACAATACAGAGCTCAGCAGTGTAAGCTTCACACAGACACAGAACAGGTACAATACAGAGATGAGCAGTGTAAGCTTCACACAGAACAAGTACAACACGGAGGTCAGCAGTGTAAGCTTCACACAGACACAGAACAAGTACCACACGGAGGTCAGCAGTGTAAGCTTCACACAGACACAGAACAAGTACAACACGGAGCTCAGCAGTGTAAGCTTCACACAGAGACACAGAACAGGTACAACACAGAGATGAGCAGTGTAAGCTTCACACAGGGACCCAGGACAGGTACAATACAGAGGTCAGCAGTGTAAGCTTCACACAGACACAGAACAAGTACAACACGGAGGTCAGCAGTGTAAGCTTCACACAGACACAGAACAAGTACAACACAGAGCTCAGCAGTGTAAGCTTCACACAGGGACCCAGGACAGGTACAATACAGAGGTCAGCAGTGTAAGCTTCACACAGACACAGAACAGGTACAATACAGAGGTCAGCAGTGTAAGCTTCACACAGACACAGAACAGGTACAACTCGGAGGTCAGCAGTGTAAGCTTCACACAGAGACACAGAACAGGTACAACACAGAGGTCAGCAGCGTAAGCATCACACAAAGGCCCAGAACAGGTACAACACGGAGGTCAGCAGTGTAAGCTTCACACAGACACAGAACAGGTACAACACAGAGATGAGCAGTGTAAGCTTCACACAGAGACACAGAACAGGCACAACACGGAGGTCAGCAGCGTAAGCTTCACAGAGAGACACAGAACAGGTACAACAAAGAGCTCAGCAGTGTAAGCTTCACACAGACACAGAACAGCTACAATACAGAGGTCAGCAGTGTAAGCTTCACACAGACACAGAACAGGTACAACACGGAGGTCAGCAGTGTAAGCTTCACACACAGGGACAGAACAGGTACAACACGGAGCTCAGCAGTGTAAGCTTCACACAGAACAAGTACAACACGGAGGTCAGCAGTGTAAGCTTCACACAGACACAGAACAGCTACAATACAGAGGTCAGCAGTGTAAGCTTCACACAGACACAGAACAGGTACAACACGGAGCTCAGCAGTGTAAGCTTCACACAGACACAGAACAGGTACAATACAGAGATGAGCAGTGTAAGCTTCACACAGAACAAGTACAACACAGAGCTCAGCAGTGTAAGCTTCACACAGACACAGAACAGGTACAACACAGAGATGAGCAGTGTAAGCTTCACACAGACACAGAACAGGTACAACACAGAGCTCAGCAGTGTAAGCTTCACACAGACACAGAACAAGTACAACACAGAGGTCAGCAGTGTAAGCTTCACACAGACACAGAACAGGTACAACACAGAGGTCAGCAGTGTAAGCTTGACACAGAACAGGTACAACACAGAGGTCAGCAGTGTAAGCTTCACACAGACACAGAACAGGTACAACACAGAGGTCAGCAGTGTAAGCTTCACACAGACACAGAACAGCTACAATACAGAGGTCAGCAGTGTAAGCTTCACACAGACACAGAACAAGTACAACACAGAGCTCAGCAGTGTAAGCTTCACACAGACACAGAACAGGTACAACACAGAGCTCAGCAGTGTAAGCTTCACACAGGGACCCAGGACAGGTACAATACAGAGGTCAGCAGTGTAAGCTCCACACAGGCACAGAAAAGGTACAACACAGAGGTCAGCAGTGTAAGCTTCACACAGACACAGAACAGGTACAATACAGAGATGAGCAGTGTAAGCTTCACACAGACACAGAACAGGTACAACACGGAGCTCAGCAGTGTAAGCTTCACACAGACACAGAACAGGTACAACACAGAGGTCAGCAGTGTAAGCTTCACACACAGACACAGAACAGGTACAACACAGAGCTCAGCAGTGTAAGCTTCACACAGACACAGAACAGGTACAACTCGGAGGTCAGCAGTGTAAGCTTCACACAGACACAGAACAAGTACAACACGGAGGTCAGCAGTGTAAGCTTCACACAGACACAGAACAAGTACAACACGGAGCTCAGCAGTGTAAGCTTCACACAGAGACACAGAACAGGTACAACACAGAGATGAGCAGTGTAAGCTTCACACAGGGACCCAGGACAGGTACAATACAGAGGTCAGCAGTGTAAGCTTCACACAGACACAGAACAAGTACAACACGGAGGTCAGCAGTGTAAGCTTCACACAGACACAGAACAAGTACAACACAGAGCTCAGCAGTGTAAGCTTCACACAGGGACCCAGGACAGGTACAATACAGAGGTCAGCAGTGTAAGCTTCACACAGACACAGAACAGGTACAATACAGAGGTCAGCAGTGTAAGCTTCACACAGACACAGAACAGGTACAACTCGGAGGTCAGCAGTGTAAGCTTCACACAGAGACACAGAACAGGTACAACACAGAGGTCAGCAGCGTAAGCATCACACAAAGGCCCAGAACAGGTACAACACGGAGGTCAGCAGTGTAAGCTTCACACAGACACAGAACAGGTACAACACAGAGATGAGCAGTGTAAGCTTCACACAGAGACACAGAACAGGCACAACACGGAGGTCAGCAGCGTAAGCTTCACAGAGAGACACAGAACAGGTACAACAAAGAGCTCAGCAGTGTAAGCTTCACACAGACACAGAACAGGTACAACACGGAGGTCAGCAGTGTAAGCTTCACACACAGGGACAGAACAGGTACAACACGGAGCTCAGCAGTGTAAGCTTCACACAGAACAAGTACAACACGGAGGTCAGCAGTGTAAGCTTCACACAGACACAGAACAGCTACAATACAGAGGTCAGCAGTGTAAGCTTCACACAGACACAGAACAGGTACAACACGGAGCTCAGCAGTGTAAGCTTCACACAGACACAGAACAGGTACAATACAGAGATGAGCAGTGTAAGCTTCACACAGAACAAGTACAACACAGAGCTCAGCAGTGTAAGCTTCACACAGACACAGAACAGGTACAACACAGAGATGAGCAGTGTAAGCTTCACACAGACACAGAACAGGTACAACACAGAGCTCAGCAGTGTAAGCTTCACACAGACACAGAACAAGTACAACACAGAGGTCAGCAGTGTAAGCTTCACACAGACACAGAACAGGTACAACACAGAGGTCAGCAGTGTAAGCTTCACACAGACACAGAACAGGTACAACACAGAGGTCAGCAGTGTAAGCTTCACACAGACACAGAACAGGTACAACACAGAGGTCAGCATTGTAAGCTTCACACAGACACAGAACAGCTACAATACAGAGGTCAGCAGTGTAAGCTTCACACAGACACAGAACAAGTACAACACAGAGCTCAGCAGTGTAAGCTTCACACAGACACAGAACAGGTACAACACAGAGCTCAGCAGTGTAAGCTTCACACAGGGACCCAGGACAGGTACAATACAGAGGTCAGCAGTGTAAGCTCCACACAGGCACAGAAAAGGTACAACACAGAGGTCAGCAGTGTAAGCTTCACACAGACACAGAACAGGTACAATACAGAGATGAGCAGTGTAAGCTTCACACAGACACAGAACAGGTACAACACGGAGCTCAGCAGTGTAAGCTTCACACAGACACAGAACAGGTACAACACAGAGGTCAGCAGTGTAAGCTTCACACAGAACAAGTACAACACGGAGGTCAGCAGTGTAAGCTTCACACAGAACAAGTACAACACGGAGGTCAGCAGTGTAAGCTTCACACAGACACAGAACAGGTACAACACAGAGGTCAGCAGTGTAAGCTTCACACAGACACAGAACAGGTACAATACAGAGGTCAGCAGTGTAAGCTTCACACAGACACAGAACAGGTACAACACGGAGCTCAGCAGTGTAAGCTTCGCACAGACACAGAACAGGTACAACACAGAGATGAGCAGTGTAAGCTTCACACAGAGACACAGAACAGGTACAACACAGAGATGAGCAGTGTAAGCTTCACACAGAGACAGAACAGGTACAACACGGAGCTCAGCAGTGTAAGCTTCACACAGACACAGGGCGGGTACAACACAGAGCTCAGCAGTGTAAGCTTCACACACAGACACAGAACAGTTACACCACGGAGGTCAGCAGTGTAAGCTTCACACACAGACACAGAACAGTTACACCACGGAGGTCAGCAGTGTAAGCTTCACACAGAACATGTACAACACGGAGCTCAGCAGTGTAAGCTTCACACAGACACAGAACAGGTACAACACAGAGGTGAGCAGTGTAAGCTTCACACAGACACAGAGCAGGTACAACACAGAGCTCAGCAGTGTAAGCTTCACACAGACACAGAACAGGTACAACACAGAGGTCAGCAGTGTAAGCTTCACACAGAGACACAGAACAGGTACAATACAGAGGTCAGCAGTGTAAGCTTCACACAGACACAGAACAGGTACAACACGGAGCTCAGCAGTGTAAGCTTCACACAGGGACCCAGGACAGGTACAATACAGAGGTCAGCAGTGTAAGCTTCACACAGACACAGAACAGGTACAACACGGAGCTCAGCAGTGTAAGCTTCACACAGAGACACAGAACAGGTAAAACACGGAGATGAGCAGTGTAAGCTTCGCACAGAGACACAGGGCGGGTAAAACACAGAGCTTAGCAGTGTAAGCTTCACACAGACACAGGGCGGGTAC
This sequence comes from Pleurodeles waltl, assembly GCF_031143425.1. Lineage (NCBI taxonomy): Eukaryota > Metazoa > Chordata > Amphibia > Caudata > Salamandridae > Pleurodeles > Pleurodeles waltl. Next base: position 1,686,941,466 of record NC_090445.1, read on the forward strand.
AACGCAGAGGTCAGCAGTGTAAGCTTCACACAGAACAAGTACAACACGGAGGTCAGCAGTGTAAGCTTCACACAGACACAGAACAGGTACAATACAGAGGTCAGCAGTGTAAGCTTCACACAGACACAGAACAGGTACAACACGGAGCTCAGCAGTGTAAGCTTCACACAGACACAGAACAGGTACAACACGGAGCTCAGCAGTGTAAGCTTCACACAGAGACACAGAACAGGCACAACACGGAGGTCAGCAGTGTAAGCTTCACACACAGACACAGAACAGGTACAATACAGAGGTCAGCAGTGTAAGCTTCACACACAGACACAGAACAGGTACAATACAGAGGTCAGCAGTGTAAGCTTCACACAGACACAGAACAGGTACAACACGGAGCTCAGCAGTGTAAGCTTCACACAGAGACACAGAACAGGTACAATACAGAGATGAGCAGTGTAAGCTTCACACAGAGACAGAACAGGTACAACACAGAGCTCAGCAGTGTAAGCTTCACACAGACACAGAACAGGTACAATACAGAGGTCAGCAGTGTAAGCTTCACACAGACACAGAACAGGTACAACACGGAGCTCAGCAGTGTAAGCTTCACACAGAGACACAGAACAGGTACAACACAGAGATGAGCAGTGTAAGCTTCACACAGAGACAGAACAGGTACAACACAGAGCTCAGCAGTGTAAGCTTCACACAGAGACACAGAACAGGTACAACACAGAGCTCAGCAGTGTAAGCTTCACACAGACACAGGGCAGGTACAACGCAGAGGTCAGCAGCGTAAGCTTCACACACAGACACAGAACAGGTACAACACAGAGCTCAGCAGTGTAAGCTTCACACAGACACAGAACAGGTACCACACGGAGATGAGCAGTGTAAGCTTCACACAGACACAGAACAGGTACAACACAGACGTCACCAGTGTAAGCTCCACACACAGACACAGAACAGGTACAACCGAGAGGTCAGCAGTGTAAACTTCACACAGAGACACAGGGCGGGTACAACAAAGAGGTCAGCAGTGTAAGCTCAACACAGAGACACAGAACAGGTACAACACAGAGATGAGCAGTGTAAGCTTCACACAGACACAGGGCGGGTACAACACAGAGGTCAGCAGTGTAAGCTTCACACAGAGACACAGAACAGGTACAACACAGAGATGAGCAGTGTAAGCTTCACACAGAGACACAGAACAGCTACAACACGGAGCTCAGCAGTGTAAGCTTCACACAGACACAGGGCGGGTACAACACAGAGCTCAGCAGTGTAAGCTTCACACACAGACACAGAACAGTTACACCACGGAGGTCAGCAGTGTAAGCTTCACACACAGACACAGAACAGGTACAACACAGAGGTGAGCAGTGTAAGCTTCACACAGAGACACAGAACAGGTACAACACAGAGGTGAGCAGTGTAAGCTTCACACAGACAAAGAACAGGTACAACACGGAGCTCAGCAGTGTAAGCTTCACACAGAGACACAGAACAGGCACAACACAGAGGTCAGCAGTGTAAGCTTCACACAGAGACACAGAACAGGTACAACACGGAGGTCAGCAGTGTAAGCTTCACACAGACACAGGGCGGGTACAACACAGAGCTCAGCAGTGTAAGCTTCACACAGACACAGAACAGGCACAACACAGAGGTCAGCAGTGTAAGCTTCACACAGAGACACAGAAAAGGTACAACACAGAGGTCAGCAGTGTAAGCTTCACACACAGACACAGAACAGGTACAACACAGAGCTCAGCAGTGTAAGCCCCACACAGAGACACAGAACAGGTACAACACAGAGGTCAGCAGTGTAAGCTTCACACAGAGACACAGAACAGGTACAACACAGAGCTCAGCAGTGTAAGCTTCACACACAGACCCAGAACAGTTACACCACGGAGGTCAGCAGTGTAAGCTTCACACACAGACACAGGACAGGTACAACACAGAGCTCAGCAGTGTAAGCTTCACACAGAGACACAGAAAAGGTACAACACGGAGATCAGCAGTGTAAGCTTCACACAGAGACACAGAACAGGTACAACACAGAGGTCAGCAGCGTAAGCATCACACAAAGGCCCAGAACAGGTACAACAAAGAGCTCAGCAGTGTAAGCTTCACACAGACACAGAACAGGTACAACACAGAGGTCAGCAGTGTAAGCTTCACACAGAGACACAGGGCGGGTACAACACAGAGGTCAGCAGTGTAAGCTTCACACACAGACACAGAACAGTTACAACACGGAGGTCAGCTGTGTAAGCTTCACACAGACACAGAACAGGTACAACAAAGAGCTCAGCAGTGTAAGCTTCAGACACACAGACACAGAACAGTTACAACACAGAGGTCAGCAGTGTAAGCTTCACACACAGACACAGACACAGAACAGGTACAACACGGAGCTCAGCAGTGTAAGCTTCACACACAGACACAGAACAGTTACAACACAGAGGTCAGCAGTGTAAGCTTCACACAGAGACACAGAACAGGTACAACACAGAGATGAGCAGTGTAAGCTTCACACAGAACAGGTACAACACAGAGGTCAGCAGTTTAAGCTCCACACAGACACAGAACAGGTACAACACGGAGGTCAGCAGTGTAAGCTTCACACAGACACAGGGCGGGTACAACGCAGAGGTCAGCAGCGTAAGCTTCACACAGACACAGAACAGGTACAACACAGAGGTCAGCAGTGTAAGCTCCACACACAGACACAGAATAGGTAAAACACAGAGCTCAGCAGTGTAAGCTTCACACAGACACAGAACAGGTACAATACAGAGGTCAGCAGTGTAAGCTTCACACACAGACACAGAACAGGTACAACACAGAGCTCAGCAGTGTAAGCTTCACACAGACACAGAACAGTTACAACTCGGAGGTCAGCAGTGTAAGCTTCACACAGACACAGAACAGGTACAACACAGAGGTCAGCAGTGTAAGCTTCACACAGAGACACAGAACAGGTACAACACGGAGGTCAGCAGTGTAAGCTTCACACAGAGACACAGAACAGATACAACACAGAGGTCAGCAGTGTAAGCTTCACAGAGAGACACAGAACAGGTACAACACAGAGCTCAGCAGTGTAAGCTTCACCCACAGACACAGAACAGGTACAACACGGAGATGAGCAGTGTAAGCTTCACACAGACACAGAACAGGTACGACACGGAGGTCAGCAGTGTAAGCTTCACACAGAGAGATACAGAACAGGTACAACACGGAGATGAGCAGTGTAAGCTTCACACACCGACACAGAACAGGTACGACACGGAGGTCAGCAGTGTAAGCTTCACACAGAGACACAGAACAGTTACAACACGGAGGTCAGCAGTGTAAGCTTCACACAGAGACACAGAACAGTTACACCACAGAGGTCAGCAGCGTAAGCTTCACACAGACACAGAACAGGTACAACACAGAGCTCAGCAGTGTAAGCTTCACACAGAGACACAGAAAAGGTACAACACGGAGGTCAGCAGTGTAAGCTTCACATAGAGACACAGAACAGGTACAACACGGAGCTCAGCAGTGTAAGCTTCACACAGACACAGAACAGGTACAACACAGACCCCAGCAGTGTAAGCTTCACACAGAACAGGTACAACACAGAGCTCAGCAGTGTAAGCTTCACACAGAGACACAGAACAAGTACAACACAGAGGTCAGCAGTGTAAGCTTCACACACAGACACAGAACAGGTAAAACACAGAGGTCAGCAGTGTAAGCTTCACACAGACACAGAACAGGTACAACACAGAGCTCAGCAGTGTAAGCTTCACACAGGGACCCAGGACAGTTAAAACACAGAGGTCAGCAGTGTAAGCTTCACACAGACACAGAACAGGTACAATACAGAGGTCAGCAGTGTAAGCTTCACACAGACACAGAACAGGTAAAACACAGAGGTCAGCAGTGTAAGCTTCACACAGACACAGAACAGGTACAATACAGAGGTCAGCAGTGTAAGCTTCACACACAGACACAGGGCGGGTACAACACAGAGGTCAGCAGTGTAAGCTTCACACAGAGACACAGAACAGGTACAACACAGAGCTCAGCAGTGTAAGCTTCACACAGGGACCCAGGACAGGTACAATACAGAGGTCAGCAGTGTAAGCTTCACACAGACACAGAACAGGTACAACACAGAGGTCAGCAGTGTAAGCTTCACACAGAGACACAGAACAGGTACAACACAGAGGTCAGCAGTGTAAGCTTCACACAGAGACACAGAACAGGTACAACACAGAGGTCAGCAGTGTAAGCTTCACACAGAGACACAGAACAGGTACAACACAGAGGTCAGCAGTGTAAGCTTCACACACAGACACAGGGCGGGTACAGCACAGAGGTCAGCAGTGTAAGCTTCACACACAGGGACAGAACAGGTACAACACAGAGCTCAGCAGTGTAAGCTTCACACAGACACAGAACAGGTAAAACACAGAGGTCAGCAGTGTAAGCTTCACAAACAGACAGAACGCACTTAGTAGCACCTGGGGGCAGTGCAGAGCTGAGGTGGTCTCTGTAAGAGTAGGAGGGGCCATCTTGTCTGGCACTGCAGAGGGTGGCCATAGCCCAGAGCACACAGGAGGTACTGAAGCAGCACATTAAAGGGGCAGGACACAGGCATTGAGTATTGCCGCTTAGGGAGTTGAGGCTGTGGCAGGAGATATAAAGTTGGTACAGGAAGTGAGGCACTTATGAGGTAGTAAAGGGCCACGTATTTTTCTTCTGTGATTCACCACAGAAACTTCTGCACTCAGAATTTTCTGACTCCACCTTCAAAATGAAACTGTCCACTAGTACTGATCCCATTCACATGGGTCATTGGGGTCTTCTTCGGGGTCAGTGGTGGTCACTGAGCTTCAGGCAGTGGGTGTCGCCCGTTAAAGATGCAGCATATCGATTATGTCAATGGAGAGCAGGGCTGAATGGACTCAGCAGGGGAGCAGGTGGAATTCAGTGGACCGAATTTGAGAGGGAGGCAGCGAAACACTGGTAAGTGGTGCAAACCACCAAGAGGGGCAGAGATGCCAATGGAGGATACGAGAAGTGGTGCATCCTATACCAGCATTGCAATGTGCATCTGCATAAAACAAATCACTGTGCTATGATGCTGCATCGCAACGCTGCTAAGGGCAGGACCATCTTGCAGGATGAGCACTGGATTTGGAAGGGGAGATGTGCAAACGCAGAATGCCTAGGACCCTCTTTCTCGCACATAACTACATTATTTCTCCAATCTGCCATGGCGGAGCTATCCAAAGGCAAAATACAAAAATCGAGACATAAACTGAATTAATGTGTGAGCCCCAAAGGGGTTTCTGCAACATGGCAGCCTCTGGTTCAAATGCCTTGAAGAAACTGTGTGCCCGTAGCGGAGTCAACTCACCCAAAGCAAAGAGCACCAGCAGTTTAATAATCCCCTAGTGGTGTTGGTTATGCAGGTGATCGTGGACTTAGAGTAGGGAGGTGGTACTAGTCAGTTTAAGGTTCCACTTTATTTACTGCTGATCCTTCACAATCTTCACTGCCAAGCTTCCAGAACAACACCGTTTACAGGGCATCAAAGAGGTTATGTGGAACGCAAACAGTTATGAAATCTTAGATTTATGGATCCTTTTAATTGTTTCAGTTTAATCGATCACTAATAAATGCATTTTTTTAATTTTCCCCAATTGCAGAAGATCAGTCATGGACACTTTTAAAGTTTGACTCCCCATTGCCGCGAAGTAGGTTGGACCACTCAATGTGCATCGTTCCGTGGAGAGTGCGTACAGATCCCACAGTGTCGCGCACAGGATCTACGCATACAACAGGGGACCAATATGAAGATGAAGGTGAAGGTGAGGGTTGCAAAACAACATGCGTGAAAGACAGCGGTGATCACCAAAGAGAAGAAGGCTACGGCTACAAGGAAGCAAGATTTGTAAAGCTGTGCATCATATTCGGTGGCATGGACACTCATGGAGAACTTTTTAGTGATTGTTGTGTTACCATGCTGGAGCAATAAATTTCAGTAAATAAATTGAATTTTGTTTCATAAAATAATAATATATTGAAAGAATGGTTGATCTTGAAGTTTTAAAATTTAAAATGTTTTTAATATACCGAATGCCTTACTTCTGCTAGTTACATTAGGTTTTTTGTAAACTCTGGTTTTAAAATGTATTTATTGTTGGGGCTGTGGAGAGTATAAACCAGGCCCCAGATGCTTTCAGACCATTGTACAAGACTCACAGAATAAAAAATACCTATGCTCTCCTTTAGAGACAGGAGATACATCCAAAGGTGAATCTGGCATAGAAATAGTTACTGCAATTAGGAGGTGTCAGATTTCTCGTAAATGTAGAGTGCAAGAGAAACGAATGTGGTAAACCAAGAGAACAATGGCTGCAAATACCACTTTCAGTTTGTCTCCAAGTTATTGGGGTCACACTTGGTAGATTCTTTGTGTCCCAAATATACATGATGACCTTTTCAGAGAAGACGAAAACTGACATATGCCTCCTACTCCCTTCCTAGTGAGTTACGCTCTGATACCTGTCAGTGGTAGGAGTCAGACAAAACCTGTCAGAGAATCTCTTATCTGCAGGGGGTATATAGAGCCCCAGCCTGTACCCCAGAATCAGAACAAAAATTGCTGTTTGTTTATTGATTATTATTCGTCTACAAATCATGAGCATTAGAGTTGTTGAAATAGCCACCCATTGATTTTTTATATATATATATATATATATATATATGGAAAATGTCACTTACCCAGTGTACATCTGTTCATGGCATGTTGCGCTGCAGATTCACATGCTATGCATTATCCTGCCATCTAGTGTTGGGCTCGGAGTGTTACAAGTTGTTTTGCTTCGAAGAAGTCTTTTCGAGTTACGGGACCGAGTGGCTCCTCCCTTTCGGCTCCATTGCGCATGGGCGTCGACTCCATCTTAGATTGTTTTCCCTGCAAAGGGTGAGGTAGGAGTTGGTAAAGTAAGAATACTAGAGGTGCCCATGCAATGGAGTAGGAATGTATGTACATATTGTGTATCAAAGGAATGTTTATTTACATATTTACAATTTACATGCAACTAAAACGGCTACAGGCTCACGGGGAGGTGGAAGGGCGCATGTGAATCTGCAGCGCAACATGCCACGAACAGATGTACACTGGGTAAGTGACATTTTCCGTTCGATGGCATGTGTAGCTGCAGATACACATGCTGTGCATAGACTACAAAGCAGTAATCTCCCCAAAAGCGGTGGTCAGCCTGTAGGAGTTGAAGTTGTCTGAAATAATGTTCTCATTACAGCCTGTCCTACTGTGGCTTGTTGTGTTGCTAACACATCTACACAGTAATGCTTAGTGAATGTATGGGGCGTAGACTAGGTGGCTGCCTTACAAATCTCTGTCATTGGTATATTTCCAAGAAAAGCCATTGTGGCGCCTTTTTTCCTAGTGGAATGTGCCCTTGGAGTAATGGGTAATTCTCTCTTAGCTTTAAGGTAACAGGTCTGAATACATTTGACTATCCATCTGGCAATGCCTCGTTTGGATATAGGGTTACCTGCGTGAGGTTTTTGGAAAGCTACGAATAATTGTTTTGTTTTCCGAAATTGTTTTGTTCTGTCAATGTAATACATTAGCGCTCTTTTAATGTCTAATGTATGCAGTGCCCTTTCTGCTATTGATTCTGGTTGTGGAAAGAAGACTGGGAGTTCCACAGTTTGGTTTAGTTGAAACGGTGATATGACTTTTGGTAAACATTTTGGATTTGTACGGAGAACCACTTTATGTTTATGTATCTGTATAAAGGGTTCTTGGATAGTAAATGCCTGTATTTCGCTAACTCTTCGTAGAGAAGTGATGGCTATTAGAAAGGTTACTTTCCAAGTCAAGAATTGGATTTGACAAGAATGCATGGGTTCAAATGGTGGACCCATGAGTCGTGTTAGTACAATATTAAGATTCCAAGAAGGTACTGGAGGTGTTCTTGGGGGTATGATTCTTTTTAGTCCCTCCATAAAGGCTTTGATAACTGTGATTCTAAAAAGCGATTTTGTATGTGTAATCTGCAAATAAGCAGATATCGCAGTGAGATGGATTTTAATGGAAGAAAAAGCAAGATTTGCTTTTTGTAAGTGTAGTAAATAACTTACAATGTTTTGTATGGAGACGTTTAGCGGAGTAATTTGATTAGCCTGGCAGTAGAAAACAAACCTTTTCCATTTATTAGAATAAAAATGCCTTGTTGTGGGTTTTCTTGCTTGTTTAATGACCTCCATACACTCTTTTGAGAGGTTTAGATATCCGAATTCTAAGATTTCAGGAGCCAGATTGCTAGGTTGAGCGATGCTGGATTCGGGTGTCTGATCTGTTGTTTGTGTTGCGTTAACAGATCTGGTCTGTTTGGTAGTTTGATGTGTGGTACTACCAAGAAGTCCAACAGTGTGGTGTACCACGGTTGGCGAGCCCAGGTTGGTGCTATGAGTATTAGTTTGAGTTTGTTTTGACTCATTTTGTTGACCAGAAAAGGAATGAGTGGGAGAGGGGGAAAAGCGTAAGCAAATATCTCTGACCAGCTGATCCATAGAGCATTGCCCTTGGACTGAGGGTGTGGGTATCTGGACGCGAAGTTTTGGCATTTTGCATTTTCTTTTGTTACAAACAGATCTATGTTTGGTGTCCCCCAGTGGTAGAAGTGATCTTTTAGAATTTGGGGATGTATTTCTCATTCGTGAGACTGTTGGTTATCTCGACTGAGATTGTCGGCTAGCTGATTGTGAATGCCTGGTATATATTGTGCTATCAGGCGAATGTTGTTGTGAATTGCCAAGTGCCAAATTTCTTGCGCTAGGATACACAGTTGTGACAAGTGCGTCCCCCCTTGTTTCTTTAAATAATACATTGTTGTCATATTGTCTGTCTTGACAAGGATATGTTAGTGGGCTATAAGGGGCTGAAAGGCTTTTAGTGCTAGAAAGACTGCTAGCAGTTCTAAATGATTTATGTGAAGTTGTTTTTGCTGATTGTCCCATTGACCTTGTATGCTGTGATTGTTGAGGTGTGCTCCCCACCCAATCATGGAGGCATCTGTTGTGATAATGGCGTGAGGTACTGGGTCTTGAAAAGGCCGCCCTTCGTTTAAATTTACAGGGTTCCACCATTGAAGCGAAGAGTGTTTGGTGGTCTATCAACACTAGATCTTGGAGTTGACCCTGTGCCTGCGTCCATTGTTTTGCTAGGCACTGTTGTAAGGGCCGCATGTGTAGTCTTGCATTTGGGAAAATAGCTATGCATGAGGACATCATGCCTAGTAGTTTCATTACAAACCTGACCGTGTATTGTTGGTTTGATTGCATGCTTGATTTTATATTTTGAAACGACTGGACTCTTTTGTGGACTTGGAGTGGCAATTGCTCTTTGCGTGTTGAGTGTTGCTCCCAAGTATTGTTGTATTTGGGATGGTTGTAAATGTGAGTTTTGTTAATTTATAGAAAACCCTAGTTTGTGCAGAGTATCTATTACATATTGCGTGTGATTTTGACATTGTTGTTGATTGTTGACTTTTATTAGCCAATCGTCTAGATACGGGAATACGTGCATGTGATTTCTCCTTATATGAGCTGCTACTACGGCTAGGCATTTTGTTAATACTCTGGGGGCAGTTGTTATTCCGAATGGCAACACTTTGAATTGGTAATGTTTGCCTTGTATTACAAACCTGAGGTATTTCCTGTGAGATGGATGGATGGGTATGTGAAAATACGCATCCTTTAGATCCAGTGTTGTCATGTATTCCCCTTGTTTTAGTAAAGGGACTACATCATGTAGTGTTACCATGTGGAAATGATCTGATTTGATGAAGAGATTCAGTGTTCTGAGATCTAAAATAGGCCTTAACGTTTTGTCTTTCTTTGGGATGAGGAAATACAGGGAGTAAACCCCTGTTCCTTTTTGGTGATAAGGTACCAGTTCTTTGGCTTCTTTTGCTAGTAGTGCTTGGACTTCAATTTGTAATATGTCTAAGTGTTGTATTGACATTCTGTGCGTTCTTGGGGGAACATCTGGAGGGAATCTTGTGAACTCTATGCAGTAACCATGTTGGATCATTGATAGAACCCACGTGTCTGTGGTAAGGTGTGTCCAATTGTGGTGGTATTTCGTTAATCTCCCCCCCCACTGGTGATGTGTGTTGGGGAAGTGTGACATTGAAGTCACTGCTTGCTACCAGGGGTCTGCTTGGTAGGCTGGAATTTCCCTCTTCCTCTTGGGAACTGTCTTCTGTAGGAACCACGAAAAACCCCTCTCTGGTACTGAGATTGATAAGTGGGTTTTGTTTGGGAGGTAGATGGTTCTGATGGTTGCTGTCTAAACCCTCCCCTAAATTGTGGTTTCCTAAATGTTCCCCTGTATTGAGAGGAGTAGAGCGCGCCCGTGGCTTTGGCCGTATCCGTGTCCTTAATTTTTTCTATTGCCGTATCCACTTCTGGTCCGAATAGTTGCTGTTGATTAAACGGCATATTCAATACCGCTTGCTGTATCTCTGGTTTAAACCCAGAACTTCGCAGCCATGCATACCTCCTAATTGTTACTGCTGTATTTACAGTTTGTGCCGCTGTATCAGCAGAGTCTATTGCAGAGCGGATCTGGTTATTTGATATGGCCTGTCCCTCTTCAACCACTTGTTGGGCACGTTTTTGATGCTCTTTAGGGAGGTGCTGGATGATGTCTTGCATCTTGTCCCAATGTGCTCGGTCGTATCGGGCAAGGAGGGCTTGTGAGTTGGCGATTCGCCACTGATTGGCTGCCTGCGATGCCACTCTTTTCCCAGCCGCGTCGAATTTACGACTTTCCTTATCAGGGGGTAGCGCATCCCCTGATGACTGCGAGCTAGCCCGTTTTCTTGCAGCCCCCACAACCACTGAGTCAGGAGGGAGCTGTTGTGTAATAAACACAGAGTCTGATGGGGGCGGTTTGTATTTTTTCTCGACCCTTGGCGTGATTGCTCTCCCTTTCACTGGTTCTTGGAAAACCTGTTGTGCATGTTTAAGCATGCCCGGTAACATTGGCAGGCTTTGATACGATGCATGCGTGGATGCCAGAGTGTTAAACAGGAAGTTGTCTTCCACTGGTTCTGAGTGCATTGTTACATTGTGAAATGTTGCTGCCCTAGCCAGTACCTGTGTGTAGGACGTACTGTCCTCTGGTGGCGAAGGTTTTGTCGGATAACACTCTGGACTATTGTCCGAAACTGGTGGGTCGTATAGATCCCAGGGGTCCGCATCGTCTGGAGTCATCCCAGTATGTGTGGGTGACTGTGCCATTGGTGTACCCACTGGTGACAACTGTGGAGATTGAAATGGGGACGTTTGTGGTGAGAACTGTGGTGGTGGTGGTGATCTTTGTCTAACCATTTTGGCCTTTGGTTGCATGTCAGTCTCGTGAAAAGTCAGTTTTCTTTTGGACTTGAGCGGAGGAATAGTTTGTATCTTCCCTGTATGTTTCTGGATCTCTAGCCTTTGCTGAGTTTGATCATACTCTTCTAGATCCAGTTCCTGCTCAAATCTGTGCTTTTCTTTGAGCTGTAGAGAGAGCCTCTGCTCTTCTGTGTAGGACGCCTTTTTCGGCTCCGAAGCTGGTTTTTTCGGTATCAAAACCCCGATGGAGATTGTTGGTTTTGGCTCTGAGTGGCTTTTTCGAGGTTTACTCGATTCGATTATTCGATGCCGACTCTTTTCAGTGCTGGTTTCTCGACCGGAGTCAGAAGTCTTTGGCACTGATTTGGCCTTTTTCGGTGCCGATGTTACTTGGTCACCGTCTTTTCTGTGGGTTGAGCAATGGCCTTCCGACAGTGGCGTCCCCGAGGCCTTTTGTTTCTTGACCTACCTTGGGTGTGGGACAGGGCAGGTGTACTCACTTTTTGTGCCGCCGTCGGTGGTCGATCCCCGTCGGATTCATCCGAGTCCGAACCTTGGATGGATATCCGCATCTCTTCTTCCTCGGCGTCGAGATGCTGCGACTGTTTCAACGCCATCTGTAACCGTCTTGCGCGTCGATCTCTTAAGGTCTTCTTGGATCGAAACGCTCTGCAGGCCTCGCAAGTATCCTCTCTGTGTTCGGGCAATAAACACAGGTTACAGATCCGATGCTGGTCTGTGCAAGGATACTTGGCGTGGCACTTCGGACAGAAACGGAAAGGGGTCCGGTCCATCAGTTCTTTGTCGAAGGGTGTGGTCGGGCCGACCAGGCCTCGATTAAGTGCGGAAGCCCCGAAGGGCCGCCAAAGCGGTCTTGTTGTCGGTGCCGATGTGATGATACTAAACCGGTCCCGAACGCAAACAATACCGACGAATTTGGAGGATTTTCTAAGTTTCCCCGATTCGAATTACGGAGCGTAGAGGAACACGTCCGAACCCGATGGCGGAAAGAAAACAATCTAAGATGGAGTCGACACCCATGCGCAATGGAGCCGAAAGGGAGGAGCCACTCGGTCCCGTGACTCGAAAAGACTTCTTCGAAGAAAAACAACTTGTAACACTCCGAGCCCAACACTAGATGGCAGGATAATGCATAGCATGTGTATCTGCAGCTACACATGCCATCGAACACATATATATATATATATATATATATATATATATATATATATATATATATATATATATATATATATATATATATGAGATTAGATAAGTCCCAGTCATATTTCATCACATCTCCCTATCTAATAGGTCTAATGGTCTATCTGACAGCATAGTTGGATAGTTTATCATAAAATGCCAAGTCATGTAATGCCTAGCTACACAGCTTAGTGTGCTTTTAAGCCTTACACCGCAACTCTATATTTCGGCATCCCATCCATGTGTCTTACACTGCCCCTACAACAAATATCTTCTGCACATGTCCTAAGTATGGAGTGAAGAGATGTGAGCTCCTGTTTTGACCAGAGGATAGTGAAGAATGCTTCTTGTTCAGAAAGTTTGTGCTTCAAAGAATATAAATATTACTTCTGTGGCTTGTTAACAAAAGACTTGAAAATGGCAATCAAGCACACATTTTACTAGCTGTACCGTTTAAATGAGTAAGAAAATAAGTTACTTGTAACTGTATTCCTCCAGTATTGGTATCTTTCATAGATTCACATACTTGAATCATTCCTCGTTGTCAAAGTGGGAGTCCCACAGTAACCCTTTAAAGCAGTAGAATACAACCTGCATGGAAGTCAGTGTTAGAGACATTCATATTTTACAGCTTATTAGTATCAAATAAAATGACCCAAAGTCTATCCAATAAAGCGACAGGACCCTTTAGTACCCTCGCAGCAGAGGCTCCAGTCAATCAGATTTTTCCACACAGGGGTGAGGTGGAAGCAATGAGTAATAAAGGGAACCTCTATGGAGAGGAGCGTGAGTCGCATGTGAATCTATGAAAGATACCAGTAGTGGAGAACTACAGTTACAAGTTAAGTAACTGATTTGAATCGGAATAGTCAGCAGTTTCTATATGTAAATAACAGTGTTACTCAAAGGAAGAGGATGGTGGGGAAAAATAAATTCGAATTTTGCTCACCTTATTGGAATAGATGGCATAAAACAGCATGCCCCACTGCAGCATCTGACTTGTCAGCCTCGTCCCAACAGCAATGCTGGGTGAAGGGTGTCTGCTGGTCCATGTTGCTGCTCTGCAGATCTGCTGAAAGGACAACCAGCAAACAGGGTCATGAATATGGATACAGCTCTTGTTGAATTGGTCTTGACTCTGCACATCAAAGGTTTTCCTGCTTTAAAGTGGCAGAATTGGACGGCGGCTGCAATCCACTTTCCTATAGTGGAATTGGAAGCTGGAAATTAATTTTCTTAAATTGCCAAATGTTACAAACAGCTGTTCTGATGTGCAAAATTGTTGAGTTCTGGGTAAATATAACTTATTGCACCTCTTAATGTCCAAGGCGTGGATAGATAGTTCCACCATTGTTTGAGGATTTAGAAAAATTGTCTTCAAAACAATAGGCTCTTTAAGATGAAACTCCAAGGGTATTGTAGGTATGAATTTTGGTTAGTCCTCAAGACAACACTGTCTTTCTTGAACTTTATAAAAGGCTCTTTTATGATAAATGCCTGTCGTTCACCAATCCTTCTATCTGATGTGAGTGCTAGTAGTAATGCCATTTTCCAAGTCTGCTTTGTGGACTGGTTCGAACGGGTCTTTCATTATTTGGGTTAATACAATATTGAGATGCCAAGCAGGAGGCAGTTCCTTCACAGGAAGGAAAACCCTGAAGAGCCCTTTGATGAGCTGTTTGATGATCTTTGATGACCAAAGTGAGGGTGATTTGTCAGCTCTCCTTAAGTGAGATACTTCCGCTAGATGTACCCTTATGGATGAAGGTGTAAGGCCAGATTTTGCTAGATGTAAGCGATAAGGCAAAATCTGCTCCAGGGTGGATAAGAATGGGTGTAAACAGTTTTGGTGGCACCAAACACATAAATGTTTCCTCTTTGGCTTGGATGACTTGTTGGTCGAGTCTCCTCTTGCCTTCGCCTGGATTTCTCTAAAATCTGTGGGAATGTCTAGATTTTCGAACTCATGGAACTCGGGAGCCATGCCTTTTAATGTAAAGACGTCGGATTGGTGTGCAGTATCTGGCCCGTGTTCATTGTCAATAATGTTGGACTGGGCGTTATTTGGATGTGAGGTTGTTATGAAAGTAGAATTAGCTCTGTGTACCATTTTCCTTAGTATCTGTAGGATTACAGGAATCGGGGAGAAGCGTAAGCAAATATTTTCAACCATCTTATCGAATATGTATTCCCTCACAATATATTCTGGTGATGCCAGCAAGCATAATATTGGCATTTACGGTTGTTACCAGTCACAAATAGGTCTAGTTGTGGTGTGCCCCATCGACTGAAGATGTCTTGCAGGGGATGATGGTTGAGCTCCCACTCGTGGCAAGTTCATGTCGACCTGCTTAATGTGTATGCTAGTACATTTGACGTCCCTGGCACATGCTCCGCTCTCAACGATATCTTGTTCTGTATGGACCACTTCCAGATTTCCTGTGCTTGTTGCGACAGGGCTGTCGATCTTGTCCCTCCCTTTTTGTTTAAGTAGTGCATACTGGTGGTGTTCTGATGAGTATGGATGAGCCTGCAACTTGTTTAGGGCCGGGTGCGCTCCACTGTGAGGCAAGGTGGATCCTAAAAGGAGAGGGTGCCCACAGACACATCTATTCAGCTGGACATGGTGTCTGTTCTGTTCTGCTGGGGTACTTTTCAGGTTCAGGCGCCTTCCAAACCAGGCACGGAATGAGTGACAAATCTGGCACTCAATATACTAATGGCTACTGCAATGTGTCTATGTTAATTGCTTTGTTATATTTTCAAGTTGGTGGATGTTTACAAACATTTTTAATAATATATTGTTTAGGTGCATATCATTTGCATGAACTCCCAATACTTTATAGTAGTATAGTATTTAATATAGTGTGGTGGGTATATAAAAAGATGCTCTTATTTGTCACACTGTGCATCCTTTTTTTTCTACTGTGAGTAGTATCTTTAAATGAAACTGTTTCCTTCAACAGGTTTACATCCACAGATATGCATGCAAGAATTCTCACCCTGTTGTATCCCTTAAACGCCTGCTTGAAAACGGACTTTCCAATCACTTATGTTTTTTTAATTGACCTTTGCTTCTTTCTACCTACCATCTATCTCCCATCTAAAAATCTCAAGCCTATCTGCCTTAAACCTCTTTTAAAACCATGACAATATTAATTCTAGCTAGTAATTGTGCCTCATGTAGCCGCTCTAATAATCACATCAAATGAAACAAGCCCCCACACAGCATGCAAACTAACCCCAATTACCAATTTACCAACCACTAACTAGTCTCTGAATAGCGTGCTACTCACTGTAAAGCGCTCCGACGCCTTGTCAGGGGTAGTAAGTGCTAAATAAATACTATATATATATATATATATAGCTCTGGGGAGGAAGGAAACGAAAGCTAGAGCTAGAGCTATGGTCTTTAGCTCCAGACAAATTATGTACACCCTCTTTTTGGAGGTGGACCATTTTCCGCTTATCAAGAGAGCCTGGAGATGAGCGCCCCATCCCTCTAGGGACGCGTTTGTCATAATGACAAAGTCTGCCACAGGTGGTAGAAATGTAAATCCTTTTGATCTGTTCTCCTTCTGGGCCCACAATTGCATGGAAGAGACCATTACTGAGGTAATTTGATTTGTATTGTCGATAGATCCCTGTGCTTGCGTCCATTGCTTGTCTATTTCTTCCTGAAATGGATGCATGTGAAGTCTGCAAATTGAAATCAGATGAATACAGGAGAATAGAATTCACAGGAGCCACATGTATAGTCAAACTAACATGAACTCCCTTTTGGCGAGCTTTTGGGCCAATTGCTGTATCTTTCTCTGTCGTTCCAAGGAGACAGAAGCTTTGTCCGTTTTGGTGTTTATAACTGCTGTGAGAAAGGTTAGCTCTGTTTTCAGAGTGAGAGATTACTTTTGTATGTACGTTGTCAGGCCTAGTTTCTTGAACAAGAGACACAGGTTTGTATGGGCTATGGCTTTTTGAGACGTTGGAGCCTTGATTAACCAATCATCCAAGTATGGGAATACTTGCACTCTTTTCTGTCCCAGGTGGGCTGCTACAGGTGTGAGACATTTGGTGAATAAAAGCTGGGTTATTTGAATCGGAAAGGGGGGACCTTGAACTGGTAGTGGGTGCCGGCTACCTGGAATCGTAAGTACTTTTGATGTTTGAGATGGATAGTGATATGGAAATATGCGTCCTGGAGGTCTAAAGCCATCATATGGTCTCCATGATTGAGAAGGTGTAAGATGTCTTGTAGGGTGACCATTCGAAATGGCTGCTTTTTTAAATACTTGTTTGACTTCTGAAGATCTAAGATCAAGCGCCAGTCTCCTGACTTTTTCCTGATAGGAAAGAAGCAGGAGTAGAAACCGATTCCCTCTGGGACTTCGGAACCCTTTTATTGCCCCCTTTTTTTTATCATAAGAGAAACTTCCATCAGTAGCTGTTTTAGATGTTGAGGAGATGATCCTTTGGGCGGGACATTTGGTGGTTTGTTGACAAATTTGAGGGTATGTTTCCAGGCTTTGACGTCCAGAACCTATTTTTCCATTGTTATACCCAACCCTACATTGATGTAGGAAGTGGGAAATAAGACTCCCAAGAGGATCTGAGTGAATGAGGAGGCTAGCCAGCACCTGCATAAGGTCACTGTTTCTTTGTAGTGTCTCATTCTCTGGTGGGCTGTTTCCCTCTTGTTGGCTGTTTGTAAGCTAACGAAGGTGGCTGCCTGCACTGCTGTGCATATTGTGAACGATATTGCCCTTGATAAGGCTGATATTGCTGCCTATAAGGTTGAAATCCTCCTTGATAGGAAAAAGTACTCTTGCCCCTGACTCCTCAAAAGGGCTGCTTATTAATTTGCAATGTTCCCAAGGATCTGGCGGTATCCTTATCGGCCTTGATGGCTTGTAGAGCATCATCGATGTGCTTGCCGAACAATGATTCGCAATTGTAAGGCATGACTAAAACTTTGCTGTGCACTTCTGGTCTAAAGGATGTTGCTTTCAACCAGGCTTGCCTTTGAAGGACAGCTGCTCCAGCCAACTGCTGAAATACTGGTGAGGAGGTATCGATGGCACAGTCTACTGTCTCCACAGAGGATCGTCCTCCCTCCTGGAGAATCTTTCTGGCTTCTTCCTTAGATTCTTCTGTCAGAAGATCTATAACTTGGGACATATCCAACCACATTTACCTGTTGAATCTTCCTGATATTGCTAGCGAATTAGCTGCCCACACTGTGAGTGCTGCCATATTTGAAAATCACTTCCCAATGGAGTCAAGGTGGTGCCCGTCTCTATCCTGTGGTGTACTGATAGGTGTGGGAGGGTTCTTCGAGCACCTTTGAGCTGCTTGACTGATAATGGAGTCTGGCTTGGGATGACCCACCAGGCATGCTGGCGCATCATCTGGTGCTTTATATTTTTTGGCCACTCTGGGCATGATTGCTGATGCAGTGGCTGGATTTTTCAGTGTGAATACCCTCCTGCCAGATCAAATCTATTATGAGTATTGCCTTTACCGACTTTTTCATGGGCTTCTTGAAATTGTATAGAAAGCAGTCTGCCTTCTTGGTGGTTAAGGGCAATCTGAAGTGCTTCGTTGCTCGTTCCATGATATTATGAAAGTCACCTATAGTGTCTAGTGGCGAGTCCACTGGAGGTGGCAGAGGTGGAGATAGTGGGTGTTTTATGTAATCATCCCACTTAGTAGCTGTTGAAGCCTGATCCCTTATTTCTCCTTCTCCCTCTTGACCCCCTTCTGAGGTGTCAGAGTCATCTCCTGGTGGATCTGCTAATGGTAGTGTTGACAGGGGAGGCACTGATAGAGGCAGTGTGGTAGGAGGGGTCAGTGGTGTTTGATGTGGAGACCTTATGGGTGTTTGATGGTGCCACGGAGGCATGGATGGAGCAGGTTCAGGGAAACATTTATAACCTCAGAGCATATCCTGAAGATTGGATATCAACTCTTGTGGCATCTGAACTGTTTTCTCCTGATGATCTTGTGGAGAATAGACATGATATTGTTCTTGTGTCTGTTCACCCATATATGAGTCGTTCGGATAGTAATGGTTGTGATCTTCCTCCTCATCTTGATATTTAACATGTAGTTCTGAAGGGCTGTGAGCCATTCCAAAAAGGCTTTCCTCATTTGAGTCTTCATCTAGGATATGAGTTGGGGGGAATGGAGTAATTTTGCTGTGTGACGTA
Organism: Pleurodeles waltl; assembly: GCF_031143425.1. Taxonomy (NCBI): domain Eukaryota; kingdom Metazoa; phylum Chordata; class Amphibia; order Caudata; family Salamandridae; genus Pleurodeles; species Pleurodeles waltl. The sequence continues at coordinate 1,686,960,320 of NC_090445.1, forward strand.
TGTTCTGGAAGTATGATTTACATTGGAGATGTTCCAGAGAGTGGCATAATTTAAGTAGGCATTAAAGGCACCTTAGGTGTCTCCATCAATGATGACTTAGTTGTTTTTGTCGCCAACAATGCTTTCTTTATTTTATCAGCAGCAACAGTTATTTTAATTGAAGAAATCGATGGTGTGGTCATCGACGGTACTCTTGTCGACAGTGGTGCAGTCAATGGTGCCTTCGTGGAAGGGTCTGTCATCGACGATCTCAACGAGGCGGTCGGCGGTGCCTTCGTCGACGAGGCAGTCGTGGATGGTGTTGGAGTTGCTGTTGAAAGTTTGCCTGACGATGAGTGAGCAGGCGGCAGTGATTTTGTCTTTGTTGATTTCGTAGATGGCTGTTTTGACGTCAGCAAGAAAGAGGCCAACAACTCCCTGGACAGCTCCCAGTCCGGCTTCCGCAGCAATCACAGCACAGAGACAGCACTCCTGGCAGCAACCAACGACATCCGATTACTCCTAGACTGCAACCACACTGCAACCTTGACCTTTCAGCAGCTTTCAACACGGTCTCCCGCAGCACTCTGCGCACCAGACTCCACGACATAGGAATCCGCGGAAGAGCCCTGGAATAGATCAAACAACTTCCTCTCTGGGAGGACACAGAGGGTCAGACTCCCGCCCTACACCTCCGGACCCACAGGAGTCAACTGCAGAGTCCCGCAAGGATCCTCACTGAGTCCCACACTGTTCAACATATACATGGCCCCTCTAGCTGCCATCGTCAGAAGCCTCGGCATGAACATCGTGTCATATGCCAATGACACACAACTCATCATTTCCCTTAGCGAAGACCCGGACACGGCCAAAAGCAACTTTCGCACAGGAATGGAAGCAGTCTCCACCTGGATGAGAGAGGGCTGCCTCAAGCTCAACTCCGACAAGACAGTGCTCATCATCTTCGGAAATGCCACCTCAGCTTGGTACGACTCCTGGTAGCCCACATCCCTCAGCACCCCCCCGCACCGACCGAGCATGCCCGCAACTTAGGAATTATCCTTGACTCCTCCCTATCCATGACCTGCCAGGTAAACTCTGTCACCTCCTCCTGCTGGCACACACTCGGCAAACTCTGGAAGATCTTCAGATGGATCCCAGCAGACTGTCGCAGAACAGTCACCCACGCCTTAGTCACGAGCAAGCTTGACTACGGCAACGCCCTGTACAATGGCATCTCAACTAGGAACATCAAAAAACTTCAGCTCATCCGTAACGCTGCAGCCAGACTTATTCTGGACCTCCCTCACCGAGAACACATCTCCCAAAACCCGAGGACCCTTCACTGGCTAACGGTCGAGAAGCAAATCACCTTCGAGCTTCTCACCCACATGTATACAACGCAGGACCAGCCTACCTGAACCATCGCGTCTCCTTCCACACCCCCGCCAGATCCCTCCTCTCCACCCAGATGGCCCTGACCACCGTCCCTCGTATCCGCAAAACCACCGCCGGAGGTCGATCTTTCACCTACACTGCAGCAAAGAGCTGGAACAACCTCCCCCTGCACCTCAGACAAAACCCGTCGCTCGCCATCTTTAGGAAAAACCTAAAGACGTGGCTCTTTGGATGAGACCTCTCCCCTCTTTCGCACCCCCACCCACCCCTGTGCCTTGAGACCCTCACAGGTGAGTAGCTGCGCTTTACAAATACTGATTGATTGAGGTTTTCTTCGTTGATGGTGCCGTTGATGTTAATTTGCATGAGATTATCGTCGTCGACGCTAGCGGAGACAAGGAAATTATCGTCTGCGATGCCACAGAGGTAAATGTCGATGTCATGGGGGTGTAAGTCGTCATTGATGCTGCCAATGAAAATATTTTCATTTTTTGACAGAAATAGCCTCTTTTGGTGAAGGAAGTGATTTTGAAGTTTTTCTAAGAGAAACTTCCTTCACTTCTGGTGTTGTAGGCTCTGAAAAGACCTTAGAGGAATCTTTTTTTGTGTTTGGCAAAATCTCCTCAGATTTTTTACTTTGTAAATGGTGAGACTTTTTAAGGGCCTTTCTGGGTTGTTCTGAAAGCTCATCTTCTTGTGATCTGTCTCTCTTGTGGGATTTTTCAGTCTTTGATGAGTCATCACTCTCTTCTTCAGAAACAGGGTGTTCCCTTGATTTAAGTCTCTGTAGCCACAAGAGTAGTCTTCCTTCCCTGTCCTTCAGGGTTTTCTGGGAGAATGTGTGGCAGATCTTACAGTCTTTGACTTTGTGCTCTAGATAGAGACAGTAAATACACTCTTTATGAGGGTCCCCTGAGTGTAATCTCTTTTTTGCTGCAGATCTTACATGGCTTGAATAAACCCTTTTGTAGGATATTCTGAGATGGATTCTAGGTTGATATAAGATGAAAATTATATCTGGCCTAAGAAGAATCTTCCCGAAAGTAGCTGTTCTGAAGTATAGGCTGAGCAGAGCTCAGGGAAACTCCCATCACACGACATGCGGTAGACAATCTGAGGGACTGGAGCCTTTGTGGTGAGGGGTCTAAAGGGTGCTGTCAGCTGATTGGATGGACTTTGGGTCATCTTTAATGATACTAATAAGCTGTAAAAGTGAATGTCTGTAACACTGACTTCTATGCAGGTTGTAGTCTACTGCTGTCTATGCTACCATGGGACTCCCACTTCGAAGGGGAATGATTCAAGCATGTGAATCTATGAAAGATCCAATACTGGAGAAGTTTGCTTTCTTGAACCTGTACTTGCTTCAGATTTTGTAATGCAGTTAACTCACAAAAAATAACCATGCTAGCATACAACCAGACCTGTATTGTATGTAACATTAAAAAAATACACATAGAAGACTTGCCCACGCTTGACCTTACCTACTGTTTTCCCCATTATTTAGCATTTTGCCACAGTCATTTGCTCTCCATTGCCACTAGCTTTTTGCTGGTCGTACCTTGGTAAAGTAACGCAGGATTGTTTACGCACTGTTAGTGGAAATGTCGGGTTGTAAGATTATATCACATATTTCTTCTGCACCCACTGAACAGTAAATGAAACTGATAGGAGGGACATTTTAGGATGCAGTAACACAAAAGTAGCGTTAACATTATCCCTAAAAAAATAAAAGCTTCTCAGGCCAGAATTTAATACGACGTTTGCTGAAAATGTATTATAATCTATTTTTGATAAACTAAAGAAGATTTGTTATTTTTTTTTTTTTTAACAGTCTTCTTTTGAACAATTGATGATATTGGCAAGGTTGTTCAGCGGCCAGTATAATATCATGAGCCCTGGAGACAAAACTAGGCTTGAAGAATGAATCACATAACAAGGATCTTCTGACGTGACCTTAATGCTAAAAGCTTTGATAGAGATACGGGTTGTGTAAGAAAAACTGCACAGATTTAAGCAGCGTGAGATCAATGTCACTGATAGGTTATGTTGTGCAGTGTTTGCTCAGCGCTGGTCATTCCCTTCATGGCACAGGCACTTCCTTTTAAGCAGTCTAGTCCTTAAAATAATTAAGATTTCTTTACAAAGTTCTTCTTACGCAGGGTTCTCACAATAGCGTAGGTTTGGCAATCCCTTTGGTTTCATTTACAACATGTGCAGCTTAAATACAGTTATTAATGCAGTTTGTTACCCATCTCTTGGTTCTGTGGTGGGGGGCTCGCAGAACCACGCACCCCAATGTGCCCCATCACATAGTATTGTACAAGTCCAACATCAGTCTAATTTTCAGTGACGTCTGTTTGCGCTTGATTGTGTCTGAGACCAGGAGCATGGACCATGTCCTCGGAGGCTGAGAGCAGACTGAAGTGGTTTTTGTTGTTGCTGTTGTCAGGATTGTGGGTCTGGCATTGTTGGTGTGATGTAGGTGTGTACTATAAAAAGCATGGTCAGCCTTGTGTTGATTTACATCTTCTCTCTTTCTCGCAGGGGCCAATAGTTGTTGGCTGTGCAGGTACGGAGGGGTGCAAGGGGCTCAAATCACTAAAACATTCAATATAAGTAAAAGCCCTTTTTAGGTGAATTAATGACTCTGTGACCCAAAGCACATTAATCTACAGCGGCGCGAGGTGCTATTTTGCAAAAAATGAATACCGCATGCAAGTGAGTGAAGAACACATCCTGAGTGCCAAAGTTGTACAGTTTGTGCGTACTTGTAATGTTACTACCTAATGTTCCACTCCATCAGGTATACCATGCACCCTTATCTTTGTATTCAAAGTCTAATCGCAGCTTGGTCATAAACAATTAAACAATATATTAACCTACCTTATTGCAGTTCTGGGAGCACCCAGGACAGGCTCGCGCCCGCCTTCTCTCTGGGACCCTGAACAGGGATTCCGCAGGGTGGGCATCCGCATAGGGCTTCCCCTGCACCTCTGCGCATGGAGTGCACCTACTCAGAACCCCGGACAGTCGACTTTTACCTGAGAATGGTGGACCGAACTGTAAGGTTGATCTGACATGGAGCCTAGAAGGGCGCCTTCAGTGAGCACAGAGTTTGTTGCGTTGACAGTGAGTGTTCACTTATGTGGCAGCACTGTGTTCACAAATGTTTTAGACATTTGAGAAGGCTCAATCAGGTTGAGTGTGGCGTGCACTAATGGCCAGAGGGAGGATCACTCAAATCTGGGGTTTTCAGGTTGGATCACATGTTGCAGACACAGGTAACCTCAGGCATCTGCTCTCACCCAGGTGTAGATAAGTACAGCATCCCTAAATTTCAGTTCACTGTACACACATTTACACACAGGCAACAGCTGATGAAGGTGATATAGGTATCTGTAAAAGAAAAACGTGAGTGCTGGATACATTTTGCGGACCTCTGTAGGTTTTTTTGGCATAAAACACGTTGACCACTTCACACAAAAAAGGGCTGTTATTCGATCTGGTGTTTTTTGATATTATCATTAGAGTGACAAAATTAAATGGGTTGAGTCAACCCTTCGCAGTTTAATCTATATGGGGCATTTACAATATCATTGATGTAAATTATGCTTTTCTTCAACTATTCGGGTAAGTAATAGGGTTGGAAACGTAGGGCCTCTTTAGGACCCTGGAGGTCTTAAGACCGCCAGGGCCGCAGTGGCAGTCGGACTGCCGCCAATGTGGCGGTTCGGAAGCCACATTACGACAGTGGCAGTTGCGCCACAGTTGGACCACCAGCACCGCCAGATTATGACTCCACATCGGTCTGGTGGTGCTGACGGACCTAAGCCGCCAGGGCAGCGCTGCCCTGCGGATTACAAGTCCCTTCTCCGCTGGCAATTACATGGCGGTAGCACTGCCATGTAAAAGCTGGCGGAGATGAGGTGCAGGGGCCTCTGCACTGTCCATCCACTTGGCATGGCCAGTGCAGGGGCCCCCCATGGCCAGCCCCATCACACTTTTCACTGTCTGCTTTGCAGACAGTGAAAAGCGCAAAGGGTGCTGGTGCACCCTATGCACCGCAACATTGCCGCCAGCTCAGTTATAAGCCGGCGTCAATGTTGTGGGCTGTTTCCGCTGGACCAGCGGGAAACTCGTAATAGGGAACGCGGGAAGGGGACCGCACAGCGGGACTTCGGCAGAGGGACTTTTTCGTCCACCAAAGTCATAATTAGGGGCTTAGGAAAGGTACTGTGTCCTCATTGAAGACCCCCCACAGGATGTGTGAGCCCACCCCTGAAACTGCAGATTTTCAGTGGGGTTAAGAGCTGGCCTGATGATGAAGCAGGACACCTAGTGTGTGTGACGTTCTGGCATCCTGATGGGTCATACTTCAGCCTTAACTAGCGACATTATCTGATTGTTGCAGTCAGATTCACCGTCAGTCTGGCTGCTCTTTTCTGTTTCTTCTTATACATAGAAAAACGTCAGCAATGAGCAGGCAACTCACATTACCTACTTTTGAAATAAAGAGCCTTTCTGAGACCCTCGCAGCGGGGAAATTTGAGGAGGAATTTCACATTCTAAAGCAGGAGGACTGATCAACACTTGAAGATGATCAGTAAACAAAGGCACCTCGTTCAAAAGCATCTCATTCTGAAACAGCAGCAAGTTCAGACCAAGTTGGTGCAAAGAACTGAAGGATGCTAACATGTATCGAAGGCGCTGTCACCTGTGTTCATGAGACCTCAATGAATCCATCACTGACTTTAGTACTGGAGATGGCTACTCAAACGAGTTTCCCCTCTTCCAGTTATCCCTCTTGCAGGGCTTCTGCTGGTGCTGGGGGGAGGAGAAAGGAGCAGGTTCTGGTACCAAGTATCAATAACAAGTGACTACACTATGCCACAGCACACATTAAGCTCATCGTTTAAACAATGATCAGTCTGTGTCTTTAAGCATGCCCAACCCCTAAAGCAGACATATGTAGCAATGAGGGCGCTGGTGATGTGCCGTAAACCGTAAACAGTCATGGTAAATATTCTAAAGTTAGCCATATACAACACGGTGCCCATACATTAATATATTTGGCTGGACAAAAGAACATGTCAAGACAAGCTATGTACTATCAGTTTCTTGCCAATAATCTTTGACGAAAGGTTGGATTGCTTTAATTTAAATAGAGTACTCTCACATTGGGTAATATTGATATCTCTTATCTAAAGCCCCGGTAGGCAGAAAGCATGTCTAACAAATACATTATTAGATCTATAATTCAAGGCTTTGAGTACAGTGGTTAGCATTGTATACAGCCCCTGGTCAATAGAACGGACAGTGACAGACCGGGTACTATGGTATCATGTGTCTTCCATTTGTCCTAGTTTCTCCGAAGACCTGTTCTCGAGCGAGGGGATAAGAGGGGAGACATTTAAGCGGGTTTGAACCCACCGTCTAAATGTTAACTGAGATTCTTACACACAGCAAAGGCAATGCTCCAGTGTCCAGTTTTTAGAGTCACTGAGACTCTGGTGTTCTGTGGCAGGGAGGGTTGGCATACCAGGGTTGGAGAGCAGTTACTGCTCCAAATAGACTAAAAAATAAATTCACAACAGGGCATCTACTTTTCCTTAGAATGGAATCATGCCAAAATTAGGAATCCTTCAGGGTACCAAACATTAGAGTCTGTGTGTCCTGACCAACTGGTCACAAGCAGTGATTTAGATGAAGGGAGCAGAGAGGGGATCTGTGGCGCCCACATAATTTACTGGTTGTGTATTGCAAATAGAAATCTAGCATTAGGACATACGGTCAAGTCATACCTTTAACTTGTGGCATCTCTGCAACTGTAATAGACAATTGGTTTGATTGGTTCCGGAATCAGACATAGACAGGCTAAGCCAATGGAAGACAAAGGCTGAAAGGGAATGACTTTTGTGTCCCTGTCGGGCTTCCACAAAGCCCGGGATTACACAGAGATGGTCAGGCAACTGAGATTTGTCTTAAATCCTGGAATGTGTTCTGCAGGTCCTCATTCCCTTCAAAGGAGGTGTCTTCAGTTCGGTTCTAGACAGTTGTACTTCAAGTTCCTGGCTTCTGAGTGTATCCTTTCCTCGAGATGTTCAGTCAAAGTCTTCTGGGCTGTTATAAATTGGTTTATTAATCTGAGAGGGGTCTACCGACTTTGAATTTAATGAACACAATCTAGTTAGGCCAAAACACAATTCTTTGAGAATTTCTGCCCAGTGTTGCTGGGGTACCTATGGTACAAGCAGCAGGTGATCCCCCGAGAAGTATGGGGTAACTTCAAACAGCATCAACAACATTGGAGTAAAGAGCACAACACAATAAAATTCATAGACCATTAAGGAAAATATAGAAAAATTCACGAGCAAACATATGCCAATGTCATTAAAATTGGATGAGGGGAACTGGAGATAAAGATGTTTTTATGTTTTAAGAAAAAAGTGTTGCAAAAATGTGAAGTCCATAGAAAAGCAACAGTTTGCAGTTGACAGAGACCAAGGTGCGATTTCAGGTCAATCACAATGAAGCAAAAGTTAGACACAGAAAGCAGGTTGTCCCAGTCCTAGTTTTCAACCTCCTTGATATTCACCTGGAATAAATCTGCTATCAACCCAGTGAGGGCGTGCGAGCCTGCTGGGGTGTGGGCGGTGCTGCTGGGAACAGAGGGTTGTACATATCCACTGACCCTGCTGGGGTGTGGGCGGTGCTGCAGGGAACAGAGGGTTGTACATATCCACTGACCCTGCTGGGGTGTGGGCGGTGCTGACCTGCTGGGGTGTGGGCGGTGCTGCTGGGAACAGAGGGTTGTACATATCCCCCGACCCTGCTGGGGTGGAGGCAGCGCTGCTGGGAACAGAGGGTTGTACATATCCGCCGACCCTGCTGGGGTGTGGGCGGTGCTGCTGGGAACAGAGGGTTGTACATATCCCCCGACCCTGCTGGGGTGTGGGCGGTGCTGCTGGGAACAGAGGGTTGTACATATCCACCGACCCTGCTGGGGTGTGGGCGGTGCTGCTGGGAACAGAGGGTTGTACATATCCACTGACCCTGCTGGGATGGAGGCAGTGCTGCTGGGAACAGAGGGTTGTACATATCCACTGACCCTGCTGGGGTGTGGGCGGTGCTGGGAACAGAGGGTTGTACATATCCACTGACCCTGCTGGGGTGTGGGCGGTGCTGGGAACAGAGGGTTGTACATATCCCCCGACCCTGCTGGGGTGTGGGCGCTGCTGCTGGGAACAGAGGGTTGTACATATCCACTGACCCTGCTGGGGTGTGGGCGCTGCTGCTGGGAACAGAGGGTTGTACATATCCACCGACCCTGCTGGGGTGTGGGCAGCGCTGCTGGGAACAGAGGGTTGTACATATCCACTGACCCTGCTGGGGTGTGGGCAGCGCTGCTGGGAACAGAGGGTTGTACATATCCACTGACCCTGCTGGGGTGTGGGCGGTGCTGGGAACAGAGGGTTGTACATATCCACTGACCCTGCTGGGGTGTGGGCGCTGCTGCTAGGAACAGAGGGTTGTACATATCCACTGACCCTGCTGGGGTGTGGGCGGTGCTGCTGGGAACAGAGGGTTGTACATATCCCCCGACCCTGCTGGGGTGTGGGCGGTGCTGCTGGGAACAGAGGGTTGTACATATCCACTGACCCTGCTGGGGTGGAGGCAGTGCTGCTGGGAACAGAGGGTTGTACATATCCACTGACCCTGCTGGGGTGTGGGCGGTGCTGGGAACAGAGGGTTGTACATATCCACCGACCCTGCTGGGGTGGAGGCAGCGCTGCTGGGAACAGAGGGTTGTACATATCCACCGACCCTGCTGGGGTGTGGGCGGTGCTGCTGGGAACAGAGGGTTGTACATATCCACTGACCCTGCTGGGGTGGAGGCAGTGCTGCTGGGAACAGAGGGTTGTACATATCCACTGACCCTGCTGGGGTGTAGGCGGTGCTGGGAACAGAGGGTTGTACATATCCACTGACCCTGCTGGGGTGTGGGCGGTGCTGGGAACAGAGGGTTGTACATATCCCCCGACCCTGCTGGGGTGTGAGCGCTGCTGCTGGGAACAGAGGGTTGTACATATCCACTGACCCTGCTGGGGTGTGGGCGCTGCTGCTGGGAACAGAGGGTTGTACATATCCACCGACCCTGCTGGGGTGTGGGCAGCGCTGCTGGGAACAGAGGGTTGTACATATCCACTGACCCTGCTGGGGTGGAGGCAGTGCTGCTGGGAACAGAGGGTTGTACATATCCACTGACCCTGCTGGGGTGTGGGCGGTGCTGGGAACAGAGGGTTGTACATATCCACTGACCCTGCTGGGGTGTGGGCGGTGCTGGGAACAGAGGGTTGTACATATCCCCCGACCCTGCTGGGGTGTGGGCGCTGCTGCTGGGAACAGAGGGTTGTACATATCCACTGACCCTGCTGGGGTGTGGGCGCTGCTGCTGGGAACAGAGGGTTGTACATATCCACCGACCCTGCTGGGGTGTGGGCAGCGCTGCTGGGAACAGAGGGTTGTACATATCCACTGACCCTGCTGGGGTGTGGGCGCTGCTGCTGGGAACAGAGGGTTGTACATATCCACCGACCCTGCTGGGGTGTGGGCAGTGCTGCTGGGAACAGAGGGTTGTACATATCCTCTGACCCTGCTAGGGTGTGGGCGCTGCTGCTGGGAACAGAGGGTTGTACATATCCCCCGACCCTGCTGGGGTGTGGGCGCTGCTGCTGGGAACAGAGGGTTGTACATATCCACTGACCCTGCTGGGGTGTGGGCGGTGCTGCTGGGAACAGAGGGTTGTACATATCCCCCGACCCTGCTGGGGTGTGGGCGCTGCTGCTGGGAACAGAGGGTTGTACATATCCACTGACCCTGCTGGAGTGTGGGCGCTGCTGCTGGGAACAGAGGGTTGTACATATCCACTGACCCTGCTGGGGTGTGGGCGCTGCTGCTGGGAACAGAGGGTTGTACATATCCACTGACCCTGCTGGGGTGTGGGCGGTGCTGGGAACAGAGGGTTGTACATATCCACCGACCCTGCTGGGGTGTGGGCGCTGCTGCTGGGAACAGAGGGTTGTACATATCCCCCGACCCTGCTGGGGTGTGGGCGCTGCTGCTGGGAACAGAGGGTTGTACATATCCACTGACCCTGCTGGGGTGTGGGCGCTGCTGCTGGGAACAGAGGGTTGTACATATCCACTGACCCTGCTGGGGTGTGGGCGGTGCTGCTGGGAACAGAGGGTTGTACATATCCCCCGACCCTGCTGGGGTGTGGGCAGCGCTGCTGGGAACAGAGGGTTGTACATATCCCCCGACCCTGCTGGGGTGTGGGCGCTGCTGCTGGGAACAGAGGGTTGTACATATAGACTGACCCTGCTGGGGTGTGGGCGCTGCTGCTGGGAACAGAGGGTTGTACATATCCACTGACCCTGCTGGGGTGTGGGCGGTGCTGACCTGCTGGGGTGTGGGCGGTACTGCTGGGAACAGAGGGTTGTACATATCCACTGACCCTGCTGGGGTGTGGGCGGTGCTGGGAACAGAGGGTTGTACATATCCACTGACCCTGCTGGGGTGTGGGCGGTGCTGGGAACAGAGGGTTGTACATATCCCCCGACCCTGCTGGGGTGTGGGCGCTGCTGCTGGGAACAGAGGGTTGTACATATCCACTGACCCTGCTGGGGTGTGGGCGCTGCTGCTGGGAACAGAGGGTTGTACATATCCACCGACCCTGCTGGGGTGTGGGCAGCGCTGCTGGGAACAGAGGGTTGTACATATCCACTGACCCTGCTGGGGTGTGGGCAGCGCTGCTGGGAACAGAGGGTTGTACATATCCACTGACCCTGCTGGGGTGTGGGCGGTGCTGGGAACAGAGGGTTGTACATATCCACTGACCCTGCTGGGGTGTGGGCGCTGCTGCTAGGAACAGAGGGTTGTACATATCCACTGACCCTGCTGGGGTGTGGGCGGTGCTGCTGGGAACAGAGGGTTGTACATATCCCCCGACCCTGCTGGGGTGTGGGCGGTGCTGCTGGGAACAGAGGGTTGTACATATCCACTGACCCTGCTGGGGTGGAGGCAGTGCTGCTGGGAACAGAGGGTTGTACATATCCACTGACCCTGCTGGGGTGTGGGCGGTGCTGGGAACAGAGGGTTGTACATATCCACCGACCCTGCTGGGGTGGAGGCAGCGCTGCTGGGAACAGAGGGTTGTACATATCCACCGACCCTGCTGGGGTGTGGGCGGTGCTGCTGGGAACAGAGGGTTGTACATATCCACTGACCCTGCTGGGGTGGAGGCAGTGCTGCTGGGAACAGAGGGTTGTACATATCCACTGACCCTGCTGGGGTGTAGGCGGTGCTGGGAACAGAGGGTTGTACATATCCACTGACCCTGCTGGGGTGTGGGCGGTGCTGGGAACAGAGGGTTGTACATATCCCCCGACCCTGCTGGGGTGTGAGCGCTGCTGCTGGGAACAGAGGGTTGTACATATCCACTGACCCTGCTGGGGTGTGGGCGCTGCTGCTGGGAACAGAGGGTTGTACATATCCACCGACCCTGCTGGGGTGTGGGCAGCGCTGCTGGGAACAGAGGGTTGTACATATCCACTGACCCTGCTGGGGTGGAGGCAGTGCTGCTGGGAACAGAGGGTTGTACATATCCACTGACCCTGCTGGGGTGTGGGCGGTGCTGGGAACAGAGGGTTGTACATATCCACTGACCCTGCTGGGGTGTGGGCGGTGCTGGGAACAGAGGGTTGTACATATCCCCCGACCCTGCTGGGGTGTGGGCGCTGCTGCTGGGAACAGAGGGTTGTACATATCCACTGACCCTGCTGGGGTGTGGGCGCTGCTGCTGGGAACAGAGGGTTGTACATATGCACCGACCCTGCTGGGGTGTGGGCAGCGCTGCTGGGAACAGAGGGTTGTACATATCCACTGACCCTGCTGGGGTGTGGGCGCTGCTGCTGGGAACAGAGGGTTGTACATATCCACCGACCCTGCTGGGGTGTGGGCAGTGCTGCTGGGAACAGAGGGTTGTACATATCCTCTGACCCTGCTAGGGTGTGGGCGCTGCTGCTGGGAACAGAGGGTTGTACATATCCCCCGACCCTGCTGGGGTGTGGGCGCTGCTGCTGGGAACAGAGGGTTGTACATATCCACTGACCCTGCTGGGGTGTGGGCGGTGCTGCTGGGAACAGAGGGTTGTACATATCCCCCGACCCTGCTGGGGTGTGGGCGCTGCTGCTGGGAACAGAGGGTTGTACATATCCACTGACCCTGCTGGAGTGTGGGCGCTGCTGCTGGGAACAGAGGGTTGTACATATCCACTGACCCTGCTGGGGTGTGGGCGCTGCTGCTGGGAACAGAGGGTTGTACATATCCACTGACCCTGCTGGGGTGTGGGCGGTGCTGGGAACAGAGGGTTGTACATATCCACCGACCCTGCTGGGGTGTGGGCGCTGCTGCTGGGAACAGAGGGTTGTACATATCCCCCGACCCTGCTGGGGTGTGGGCGCTGCTGCTGGGAACAGAGGGTTGTACATATCCACTGACCCTGCTGGGGTGTGGGCGCTGCTGCTGGGAACAGAGGGTTGTACATATCCACTGACCCTGCTGGGGTGTGGGCGGTGCTGCTGGGAACAGAGGGTTGTACATATCCCCCGACCCTGCTGGGGTGTGGGCAGCGCTGCTGGGAACAGAGGGTTGTACATATCCCCCGACCCTGCTGGGGTGTGGGCGCTGCTGCTGGGAACAGAGGGTTGTACATATAGACTGACCCTGCTGGGGTGTGGGCGCTGCTGCTGGGAACAGAGGGTTGTACATATCCACTGACCCTGCTGGGGTGTGGGCGGTGCTGACCTGCTGGGGTGTGGGCGGTACTGCTGGGAACAGAGGGTTGTACATATCCACTGACCCTGCTGGGGTGTGGGCAGCGCTGCTGGGAACAGAGGGTTGTACATATCCACTGACCCTGCTGGGGTGTGGGCAGCGCTGCTGGGAACAGAGGGTTGTACATATCCACTGACCCTGCTGGGGTGTGGGCGGTGCTGGGAACAGAGGGTTGTACATATCCACTGACCCTGCTGGGGTGTGGGCGCTGCTGCTGGGAACAGAGGGTTGTACATATCCACTGACCCTGCTGGGGTGTGGGCGGTGCTGACCTGCTGGGGTGTGGGCGGTGCTGCTGGGAACAGAGGGTTGTACATATCCACTGACCCTGCTGGGGTGTGGGCGCTGCTGCTGGGAACAGAGGGTTGTACATATCCACTGACCCTGCTGGGGTGTGGGCGGTGCTGACCTGCTGGGGTGTGGGCGCTGCTGCTGGGAACAGAGGGTTGTACATATCCACTGACCCTGCTGGGGTGTGGGCGGTGCTGACCTGCTGGGGTGTGGGCGGTGCTGCTGGGAACAGAGGGTTGTACATATCCACTGACCCTGCTGGGGTGTGGGCAGCGCTGCTGGGAACAGAGGGTTGTACATATCCACTGACCCTGCTGGGGTGTGGGCAGCGCTGCTGGGAACAGAGGGTTGTACATATCCACTGACCCTGCTGGAGTGTGGGCGGTGCTGGGAACAGAGGGTTGTACATATCCACCGACCCTGCTGGGGTGTGGGCAGTGCTGCTGGGAACAGAGGGTTGTACATATCCTCTGACCCTGCTAGGGTGTGGGCGCTGCTGCTGGGAACAGAGGGTTGTACATATCCCCCGACCCTGCTGGGGTGTGGGCGCTGCTGCTGGGAACAGAGGGTTGTACATATCCACTGACCCTGCTGGGGTGTGGGCGGTGCTGCTGGGAACAGAGGGTTGTACATATCCCCCGACCCTGCTGGGGTGTGGGCGCTGCTGCTGGGAACAGAGGGTTGTACATATCCACTGACCCTGCTGGAGTGTGGGCGCTGCTGCTGGGAACAGAGGGTTGTACATATCCACTGACCCTGCTGGGGTGTGGGCGGTGCTGGGAACAGAGGGTTGTACATATCCACCGACCCTGCTGGGGTGTGGGCGCTGCTGCTGGGAACAGAGGGTTGTACATATCCCCCGACCCTGCTGGGGTGTGGGCGCTGCTGCTGGGAACAGAGGGTTGTACATATCCACTGACCCTGCTGGGGTGTGGGCGCTGCTGCTGGGAACAGAGGGTTGTACATATCCACTGACCCTGCTGGGGTGTGGGCGGTGCTGCTGGGAACAGAGGGTTGTACATATCCCCCGACCCTGCTGGGGTGTGGGCAGCGCTGCTGGGAACAGAGGGTTGTACATATCCCCCGACCCTGCTGGGGTGTGGGCGCTGCTGCTGGGAACAGAGGGTTGTACATATCGACTGACCCTGCTGGGGTGTGGGCGCTGCTGCTGGGAACAGAGGGTTGTACATATCCACTGACCCTGCTGGGGTGTGGGGGGTGCTGACCTGCTGGGGTGTGGGCGGTGCTGCTGGGAACAGAGGGTTGTACATATCCACTGACCCTGCTGGGGTGTGGGCAGCGCTGCTGGGAACAGAGGGTTGTACATATCCACTGACCCTGCTGGGGTGTGGGCAGCGCTGCTGGGAACAGAGGGTTGTACATATCCACTGACCCTGCTGGGGTGTGGGCGGTGCTGGGAACAGAGGGTTGTACATATCCACTGACCCTGCTGGGGTGTGGGCGCTGCTGCTGGGAACAGAGGGTTGTACATATCCACTGACCCTGCTGGGGTGTGGGCGGTGCTGACCTGCTGGGGTGTGGGCGGTGCTGCTGGGAACAGAGGGTTGTACATATCCACTGACCCTGCTGGGGTGGAGGCAGCGCTGCTGGGAACAGAGGGTTGTACATATCCCCCGACCCTGCTGGGGTGTGGGCGCTGCTGCTGGGAACAGAGGGTTGTACATATCCACTGACCCTGCTGGGGTGTGGGCGCTGCTGCTGGGAACAGAGGGTTGTACATATCCACTGACCCTGCTAGGGTTGGGGCAGTGATGCTGGGAACAGAGGGTTGTACATATCCCCCGACCCTGCTGGGGTGTGGGCGCTGCTGCTGGGAACAGAGGGTTGTACATATCCCCCGACCCTGCTGGGGTGTGGGCAGCGCTGCTGGGAACAGAGGGTTGTACATATCCACTGACCCTGCTAGGGTTGGGGCAGTGCTGCTGGGAACAGAGGGTTGTACATATCCGCCGACCCTGCTGGGGTGTGGGCAGTGCTGCTGGGAACAGAAGGTTGTACATATCCACTGACCCTGCTGGGGTGGAGGCAGCGCTGCTGGGAACAGAGGGTTGTACATATCCACTGACCCTGCTGGGGTGGAGGCAGCGCTGCTGGGAACAGAGGGTTGTACATATCCACTGACCCTGCTGGGGTGGAGGCAGCGCTGCTAGGAACAGAGGGTTGTACATATCCTCTGACCCTGCTGGGGTGTGGGCGCTGCTGCTGGGAACAGAGGGTTGTACATATCCCCCGACCCTGCTGGGGTGTGGGCGCTGCTGCTGGGAACAGCGGGTTGTACATATCCACTGACCCTGCTAGGGTTGGGGCAGTGCTGCTGGGAACAGAGGGTTGTACATATCCGCCGACCCTGCTGGGGTGTGGGCAGTGCTGCTGGGAACAGAAGGTTGTACATATCCACTGACCCTGCTGGGGTGGAGGCAGCGCTGCTGGGAACAGAGGGTTGTACATATCCACTGACCCTGCTGGGGTGGAGGCAGCGCTGCTGGGAACAGAGGGTTGTACATATCCACTGACCCTGCTGGGGTGGAGGCAGCGCTGCTGGGAACAGAGGGTTGTACATATCCTCTGACCCTGCTAGGGTTGGGGCAGTGCTGCTGGGAACAGAAGGTTGTACATATCCACCGACCCTGCTGGGGTGTGGGCGGCGCTGCTGGGAACAGAGGGTTGTACATATCCACCGACCCTGCTGGGGTGTGGGCGCTGCTGCTGGGAACAGAGGGTTGTACATATCCACTGACCCTGCTGGGGTGTGGGCGCTGCTGCTGGGAACAGAGGGTTGTACATATCCACTGACCCTGCTGGGGTGTGGGCGGTGCTGGGAACAGAGGGTTGTACATATCCACCGACCCTGCTGGGGTGTGGGCGCTGCTGCTGGGAACAGAGGGTTGTACATATCCCCCGACCCTGCTGGGGTGTGGGCGCTGCTGCTGGGAACAGAGGGTTGTACATATCCACTGACCCTGCTGGGGTGTGGGCGGTGCTGCTGGGAACAGAGGGTTGTACATATCCCCCGACCCTGCTGGGGTGTGGGCGGTGCTGCTGGGAACAGAGGGTTGTACATATCCACTGACCCTGCTGGGGTGTGGGCGCTGCTGCTGGGAACAGAGGGTTGTAGATATCCACTGACCCTGCTGGGGTGTGGGCGCTGCTGCTGGGAACAGAGGGTTGTACATATCCACTGACCCTGCTGGGGTGTGGGCGGTGCTGCTGGGAACAGAGGGTTGTACATATCCCCCGACCCTGCTGGGGTGTGGGCAGCGCTGCTGGGAACAGAGGGTTGTACATATCCCCCGACCCTGCTGGGGTGTGGGCGCTGCTGCTGGGAACAGAGGGTTGTACATATCCACTGACCCTGCTGGGGTGTGGGCGCTGCTGCTGGGAACAGAGGGTTGTACATATCCACTGACCCTGCTGGGGTGTGGGCGGTGCTGACCTGCTGGGGTGTGGGCGGTGCTGCTGGGAACAGAGGGTTGTACATATCCACTGACCCTGCTGGGGTGTGGGCAGCGCTGCTGGGAACAGAGGGTTGTACATATCCACTGACCCTGCTGGGGTGTGGGCAGCGCTGCTGGGAACAGAGGGTTGTACATATCCACTGACCCTGCTGGGGTGTGGGCGGTGCTGGGAACAGAGGGTTGTACATATCCACTGACCCTGCTGGGGTGTGGGCGCTGCTGCTGGGAACAGAGGGTTGTACATATCCACTGACCCTGCTGGGGTGTGGGTGGTGCTGACCTGCTGGGGTGTGGGCGGTGCTGCTGGGAACAGAGGGTTGTACATATCCACTGACCCTGCTGGGGTGGAGGCAGCGCTGCTGGGAACAGAGGGTTGTACATATCCCCCGACCCTGCTGGGGTGTGGGCGCTGCTGCTGGGAACAGAGGGTTGTACATATCCACTGACCCTGCTGGGGTGTGGGCGCTGCTGCTGGGAACAGAGGGTTGTACATATCCACTGACCCTGCTAGGGTTGGGGCAGTGCTGCTGGGAACAGAGGGTTGTACATATCCCCCGACCCTGCTGGGGTGTGGGCGCTGCTGCTGGGAACAGAGGGTTGTACATATCCCCCGACCCTGCTGGGGTGTGGGCAGCGCTGCTGGGAACAGAGGGTTGTACATATCCACTGACCATGCTAGGGTTGGGGCAGTGCTGCTGGGAACAGAGGGTTGTACATATCCGCCGACCCTGCTGGGGTGTGGGCAGTGCTGCTGGGAACAGAAGGTTGTACATATCCACTGACCCTGCTGGGGTGGAGGCAGCGCTGCTGGGAACAGAGGGTTGTACATATCCACTGACCCTGCTGGGGTGGAGGCAGCGCTGCTGGGAACAGAGGGTTGTACATATCCACTGACCCTGCTGGGGTGGAGGCAGCGCTGCTGGGAACAGAGGGTTGTACATATCCTCTGACCCTGCTGGGGTGTGGGCGCTGCTGCTGGGAACAGAGGGTTGTACATATCCCCCGACCCTGCTGGGGTGTGGGCGCTGCTGCTGGGAACAGCGGGTTGTACATATCCACTGACCCTGCTAGGGTTGGGGCAGTGCTGCTGGGAACAGAGGGTTGTACATATCCGCCGACCCTGCTGGGGTGTGGGCAGTGCTGCTGGGAACAGAAGGTTGTACATATCCACTGACCCTGCTGGGGTGGAGGCAGCGCTGCTGGGAACAGAGGGTTGTACATATCCACTGACCCTGCTGGGGTGGAGGCAGCGCTGCTGGGAACAGAGGGTTGTACATATCCTCTGACCCTGCTAGGGTTGGGGCAGTGCTGCTGGGAACAGAAGGTTGTACATATCCACCGACCCTGCTGGGGTGTGGGCGGCGCTGCTGGGAACAGAGGGTTGTACATATCCACCGACCCTGCTGGGGTGGAGGCAGCGCTGCTGGGAACAGAGGGTTGTACATATCCACTGACCCTGCTGGGGTGGAGGCAGTGCTGCTGGGAACAGAGGGTTGTACATATCCACTGACCCTGCTGGGGTGTGGGCGGTGCTGGGAACAGAGGGTTGTACATATCCCCCGACCCTGCTGGGGTGTGGGCAGCGCTGCTGGGAACAGAGGGTTGTACATATCCCCCGACCCTGCTGGGGTGTGGGCGCTGCTGCTGGGAACAGAGGGTTGTACATATCCACTGACCCTGCTGGGGTGTGGGCGCTGCTGCTGGGAACAGAGGGTTGTACATATCCACTGACCCTGCTGGGGTGTGGGCGGTGCTGACCTGCTGGGGTGTGGGCGGTGCTGCTGGGAACAGAGGGTTGTACATATCCACTGACCCTGCTGGGGTGTGGGCAGCGCTGCTGGGAACAGAGGGTTGTACATATCCACTGACCCTGCTGGGGTGTGGGCAGCGCTGCTGGGAACAGAGGGTTGTACATATCCACTGACCCTGCTGGGGTGTGGGCGGTGCTGGGAACAGAGGGTTGTACATATCCACTGACCCTGCTGGGGTGTGGGCGCTGCTGCTGGGAACAGAGGGTTGTACATATCCACTGACCCTGCTGGGGTGTGGGTGGTGCTGACCTGCTGGGGTGTGGGCGGTGCTGCTGGGAACAGAGGGTTGTACATATCCACTGACCCTGCTGGGGTGGAGGCAGCGCTGCTGGGAACAGAGGGTTGTACATATCCCCCGACCCTGCTGGGGTGTGGGCGCTGCTGCTGGGAACAGAGGGTTGTACATATCCACTGACCCTGCTGGGGTGTGGGCGCTGCTGCTGGGAACAGAGGGTTGTACATATCCACTGACCCTGCTAGGGTTGGGGCAGTGCTGCTGGGAACAGAGGGTTGTACATATCCCCCGACCCTGCTGGGGTGTGGGCGCTGCTGCTGGGAACAGAGGGTTGTACATATCCCCCGACCCTGCTGGGGTGTGGGCAGCGCTGCTGGGAACAGAGGGTTGTACATATCCACTGACCCTGCTAGGGTTGGGGCAGTGCTGCTGGGAACAGAGGGTTGTACATATCCGCCGACCCTGCTGGGGTGTGGGCAGTGCTGCTGGGAACAGAAGGTTGTACATATCCACTGACCCTGCTGGGGTGGAGGCAGCGCTGCTGGGAACAGAGGGTTGTACATATCCACTGACCCTGCTGGGGTGGAGGCAGCGCTGCTGGGAACAGAGGGTTGTACATATCCACTGACCCTGCTGGGGTGGAGGCAGCGCTGCTGGGAACAGAGGGTTGTACATATCCTCTGACCCTGCTGGGGTGTGGGCGCTGCTGCTGGGAACAGAGGGTTGTACATATCCCCCGACCCTGCTGGGGTGTGGGCGCTGCTGCTGGGAACAGCGGGTTGTACATATCCACTGACCCTGCTAGGGTTGGGGCAGTGCTGCTGGGAACAGAGGGTTGTACATATCCGCCGACCCTGCTGGGGTGTGGGCAGTGCTGCTGGGAACAGAAGGTTGTACATATCCACTGACCCTGCTGGGGTGGAGGCAGCGCTGCTGGGAACAGAGGGTTGTACATATCCACTGACCCTGCTGGGGTGGAGGCAGCGCTGCTGGGAACAGAGGGTTGTACATATCCTCTGACCCTGCTAGGGTTGGGGCAGTGCTGCTGGGAACAGAAGGTTGTACATATCCACCGACCCTGCTGGGGTGTGGGCGGCGCTGCTGGGAACAGAGGGTTGTACATATCCACCGACCCTGCTGGGGTGGAGGCAGCGCTGCTGGGAACAGAGGGTTGTACATATCCACTGACCCTGCTGGGGTGGAGGCAGTGCTGCTGGGAACAGAGGGTTGTACATATCCACTGACCCTGCTGGGGTGTGGGCGGTGCTGGGAACAGAGGGTTGTACATATCCACTGACCCTGCTGGGGTGTGGGCGGTGCTGCTGGGAACAGAGGGATGTACATATCCACTGACCCTGCTGGGGTGTGGGCGGTGCTGGGAACAGAGGGTTGTACATATCCCCCGACCCTGCTGGGGTGGGGGCAGCGCTGCTGGGAACAGAGGGTTATACATATCCACCGACCCTGCTGGGGTGTGGGCAGTGCTGCTGGGAACAGAGGGTTGTACATATCCACTGACCCTGCTGGGGTGGAGGCAGCGCTGCTGGGAACAGAGGGTTGTACATATCCACCGACCCTGCTGGGGTGGAGGCAGCGCTGCTGGGAACAGAGGGTTGTACATATCCACTGACCCTGCTGGGGTGGGGGCGGTGCTGCTGGGAACAGAGGGTTGTACATATCCACTGACCCTGCTGGGGTGTGGGCGGTGCTGACCTGCTGGGGTGTGGGCGGTGCTGCTGGGAACAGAGGGTTGTACATATCCACTGACCCTGCTGGGGTGTGGGCAGCGCTGCTGGGAACAGAGGGTTGTACATATCCACTGACCCTGCTGGGGTGTGGGCAGCGCTGCTGGGAACAGAGGGTTGTACATATCCACTGACCCTGCTGGGGTGTGGGCGGTGCTGGGAACAGAGGGTTGTACATATCCACTTACCCTGCTGGGGTGTGGGCGGTGCTGCTGGGAACAGAGGGTTGTACATATCCACTGACCCTGCTGGGGTGTGGGCGATGCTGGGAACAGAGGGTTGTACATATCCCCCGACCCTGCTGGGGTGGGGGCAGCGCTGCTGGGAACAGAGGGTTGTACATATCCACCGACCCTGCTGGGGTGTGGGCAGTGCTGCTGGGAACAGAGGGTTGTACATATCCACTGACCCTGCTGGGGTGGAGGCAGCGCTGCTGGGAACAGAGGGTTGTACATATCCACTGACCCTGCTGGGGTGGGGGCGGTGCTGCTGGGAACAGAGGGTTGTACATATCCACTGACCCTGCTGGGGTGTGGGCGGTGCTGACCTGCTGGGGTGTGGGCGGTGCTGCTGGGAACAGAGGGTTGTACATATCCACTGACCCTGCTGGGGTGTGGGCAGCGCTGCTGGGAACAGAGGGTTGTACATATCCACTGACCCTGCTGGGGTGTGGGCAGCGCTGCTGGGAACAGAGGGTTGTACATATCCACTGACCCTGCTGGGGTGTGGGCGGTGCTGGGAACAGAGGGTTGTACATATCCACTGACCCTGCTGGGGTGTGGGCGGTGCTGCTGGGAACAGAGGGTTGTACATATCCACTGACCCTGCTGGGGTGTGGGCGGTGCTGGGAACAGAGGGTTGTACATATCCCCCGACCCTGCTGGGGTGGGGGCAGCGCTGCTGGGAACAGAGGGTTGTACATATCCACTGACCCTGCAGGGGTGTGGGCAGTGCTGCTGGGAACAGAGGGTTGTACATATCTGTGAGAAGGTAGCCTCTTTCTAGCCTTGTTACCCCCACTTTTGGCCTGTTTGTGAGTGTATGTCAGGGTGTTTGTCACTGTTTTCACTGTCTCACTGGGATCCTGATAGCCAGGCCTCAGTGCTCATAGTGAAAACACCATGTTTTCAGTATGGTTGTTATGTGTCACTGGGATCCTGCTGGTCAGGACCCCAGTGCTCATAGGTTTGTGGCCTATATGTATGTGTCACTGGGACCCTGTCACACAGGGCCCCAGTGCTCATAGGTGTGCATGTGTATGTTCCCTGTGTGGTGCCTAACTGTCTCACTGAGGCTCTGCTAACCAGAACCTCAGTGGTTATGCTCTCTCATTACTTTTAAATTGTCACTAACAGGCTAGTGACCAATTTTACCAATTCACATTGGCTTACTGGAACACCCTTATAATTCCCTAGTATATGGTACTGAGGTACCCAGGGTATTGGGGTTCCAGGAGATCCCTATGGGCTGCAGCATTTCTTTTGCCACCCATAGGGAGCTCTGACAATTCTTACACAGGCCTGCCACTGCAGCCTGAGTGAAATAACGTCCACGTTATTTCACAGCCATTTTACACTGCACTTAAGTAACTTATAAGTCACCTATATGTCTAACCTTTACCTGGTAAAGGTTAGGTGCAAAGTTACTTAGTGTGAGGGCACCCTGGCACTAGCCAAGGTGCCCCCACATTGTTCAGAGCCAATTCCCTGAACTTTGTGAGTGCGGGGACACCATTACACGCGTGCACTACATATAGGTCACTACCTATATGTAGCTTCACCATGGTAACTCCGAATATGGCCATGTAACATGTCTATGATCATGGAATTGCCCCCTCTATACCATCCTGGCATAGTTGGCACAATCCCATGATCCCAGTGGTCTGTAGCACAGACCCTGGTACTGCCAAACTGCCCTTCCTGGGGTTTCACTGCAGCTGCTGCTGCTGCCAACCCCTCAGACAGGCAGCTGCCCTCCTGGGGTCCAGCCAGGCCTGGCCCAGGATGGCAGAACAAAGAACTTCCTCTGAGAGAGGGTGTGACACCCTCTCCCTTTGGAAAATGGTGTGAAGGCAGGGGAGGAGTAGCCTCCCCCAGCCTCTGGAAATGCTTTGTTGGGCACAGATGTGCCCAATTCTGCATAAGCCAGTCTACACCGGTTCAGGGACCCCTTAGCCCCTGCTCTGGCGCGAAACTGGACAAAGGAAAGGGGAGTGACCACTCCCCTGACCTGCACCTCCCCTGGGAGGTGTCCAGAGCTCCTCCAGTGTGCTCCAGACCTCTGCCATCTTGGAAACAGAGGTGCTGCTGGCACACTGGACTGCTCTGAGTGGCCAGTGCCACCAGGTGACGTCAGAGACTCCTGCTGATAGGCTCCTTCTGGTGTTAGTAGCCTTTCCTCTCTCCTAGGTAGCCAAACCCTCTTTTCTGGCTATTTAGGGTCTCTGTCTCTGGGGAAACTTTAGATAACGAATGCATGAGCTCAGCCGAGTTCCTCTGCATCTCCCTCTTCACCTTCTGATAAGGAATCGACCGCTGACCGCGCTGGAAGCCTGCAAACCTGCAACATAGTAGCAAAGACGACTACTGCAACTCTGTAACGCTGATCCTGCCGCCTTCTCGACTGTTTTCCTGCTTGTGCATGCTGTGGGGGTAGTCTGCCTCCTCTCTGCACCAGAAGCTCCGAAGAAATCTCCCGTGGGTCGACGGAATCTTCCCCCTGCAACCGCAGGCACCAAAAAGCTGCATCTCCGGTCCCTTGGGTCTCCTCTCAGCACGACGAGCGAGGTCCCTCGAATCCAGCGACACCGTCCAAGTGACCCCCACAGTCCAGTGACTCTTCAGCCCAAGTTTGGTGGAGGTAAGTCCTTGCCTCACCTCGCTGGGCTGCATTGCTGGGAACCGCGACTTTGCAAGCTTCTCCGGCCCCTGTGCACTTCCGGCGGAAATCCTGTGTGCACAGCCAAGCCTGGGTCCACGGCACTCTAACCTGCATTGCACGACTTTCTAAGTTGGTCTCCGGCGACGTGGGACTCCTTTGTGCAACTTCGGCGAGCACCGTTTCACGCATCCTCGTAGTGCCTGTTTCTGGCACTTCTCCGGGTGCTACCTGCTTCAGTGAGGGCTCTTTGTCTTGCTCGACGTCCCCTCTCTCTGCAGGTCCAATTTGCGACCTCCTGGTCCCTCCTGGGCCCCAGCAGCGTCCAAAAACGCCAAACGCACGATTTGCGTGTAGCAAGGCTTGTTGGCGTCCATCCGGCGGGAAAACACTTCTGCACGACTCTCCAAGGCGTGGGGGATCCATCCTCCAAAGGGGAAGTCTCTAGCCCTTGTCGTTCCTGCAGTATTCACAGTTCTTCAGCCTAGTAAGAGCTTCTTTGCACCAACCGCTGGCATTTCTTGGGCATCTGCCCATCTCCGAGCTGCTTGTGACTTTTGGACTTGGTCCCCTTGTTCCACAGGTACCTTCAGACAGGAATCCATCGTTGTTGCATTGCTGATTTGTGTTTTCCTTGCATTCTCCCTCTAACACGACTATTTTGTCCTTAGGGGAACTTTAGTGCACTTTGCACTCACTTTTCAGGGTCTTGGGGAGGGTTATTTTTCTAACTCTCACTATTTTCTAATAGTCCCAGCGACCCTCTACAAGGTCACATAGGTTTGGGGTCCATTCGTGGTTCGCATTCCACTTCTGGAGTATATGGTTTGTGTTGCCCCTATCCCTATGTTTCCCCATTGCATCCTATTGTAACTATACATTGTTTGCACTGTTTTCTAAGACTATACTGCATATTTTTGCTATTGTGTATATATATCTTGTGTATATTTCCTATCCTCTCACTGAGGGTACACTCTAAGATACTTTGGCATATTGTCATAAAAATAAAGTACCTTTATTTTTAGTATAACTGTGTATTGTGTTTTCTTATGATATTGTGCATATGACACTAAGTGGTACTGTAGTAGCTTCACACGTCTCCTAGTTCAGCCTAAGCTGCTCTGCTAAGCTACCATTATCTATCAGCCTAAGCTGCTAGACACCCTATACACTAATAAGGGATAACTGGGCCTGGTGCAAGGTGCAAGTACCCCTTGGTACTCACTACAAGCCAGTCCAGCCTCCTACATTGGTTGTGCAGTGGTGGGATAAGTGCTTTGAGACTACTTACCACTCTTGTCATTGTACTTTTCATAAGAGAAAAATATACAAAACAAGGTCAGTGTATATACACATAGCCAAAAAGTTTTGCATTTCCTCTTTTCACTCTTTTCTAAGTGCTGAAAAGTACTTCTAAACTTTCAAAAAGTTCTTAAAAGTTTAAAAAGTTTTTTCTGTCTTTCCAAAAAGTTCTGAAAACTTTTTTTCTCTTTGTCTATCACTTTAACTCTCTCTAAAAATGTCTGGCACAGGCCAAAAAGTTGAACTGTCCAAACTTGCATATGATCACCTTAGCTGGAAAGGAGCAAGGAGTCTCTGCATAGAGAGAGGTTTGAGTGTAGGGAAGAATCCTTCTTTAGAACTGTTAATTAATATGCTTAGAGTACAGGATAAGGCCATAAGTGCCCAATCTGTAGAAAAAGTAGCTAATGGTTCTCAATCTGATCCAGGGACTCCCCCAGGAAAAGGTTCAGGAAAGAAAATTCTCAGCCTGCCCATTACTAGACAGTCTAGCATAGTTGGTACAGAGGTTGAATCACATCATACTGATGATGTGCTCTCACATTATACTGGTAGCCAAGCTGTTAGGGTGCCCTCTGTAAGGGACAGGTCTCCTTCTGTTCATTCCCATCATACCTCTGTATCTAGAAATGTCCCTCCCACCCACCCTGATGACAGATTGTTAGAAAGGGAGCTCAATAGATTGAGAGTGGAACAAACCAGACTGAAGCTCAAGAAGCAACAGCTGGATTTGGATAGACAGTCTTTAGAAATAGAGAGGGAAAGACAGAAGTTGGGTTTAGATACCCATGGTGGCAGCAGCAGTATTCCCCATAGTCATCCTGCAAAAGAGTATGATTCCAGGAATCTGCACAAGATAGTTCCCCCTTATAAGGAGGGGGATGACATTAACAAGTGGTTTGCTGCACTTGAGAGGGCCTGTGCTGTACAGGATGTCCCTCAAAAGCAGTGGGCTGCTATCCTATGGCTATCATTTACTGGAAAAGGTAGGGATAGGCTCCTTACTGTAAAAGAAAATGATGCTAACAATTTCCAAGTTCTTAAGAATGCACTCCTGGATGGTTATGGCTTAACCACTGAACAGTACAGGATAAAGTTCAGAGATACCAAAAAGGAGTCTTCACAAGACTGGGTTGATTTCATTGACCAGGCAGTGAAGGCCTTGGAGGGGTGGTTACATGGCAGTAAAGTTACTGATTATGAAAGCCTGTATAACACAATCCTGAGAGAGCATATACTTAATAATTGTGTGTCTGATTTGTTGCACCAGTACCTGGTAGACTCTGATCTGACCTCTCCCCAAGAATTGGGAAAGAAGGCAGACAAATGGGTCAGAACAAGGGTGAACAGAAAAGTTCATACAGGGGGTGACAAAGATGGCAATAAGAAGAAAGATGGTGAAAAATCTCAAGATAAGCATGGGGATAAGGGTAAAACCAAAGATCCCACTTCAAATCTTAAACACTCTTCAGAGGGTGGGGATAAAACAAATTCTTCCTCTTCTTCCCAACCTGCACACATTAAAAAGCCTTGGTGCTTTGTGTGTAAAAACAGAGGCCATAGGCCAGGGGATAAGTCCTGTCCAGGTAAACCCCCTGAGCCTACCACCACTAATACATCAAGCTCTAGTGCCCCTAGCAGTAGTGGTACTAGTGGTGGGACTGCTGGCAACAGTCAAGCAAAGGGTGTAGTTGGGTTCACTTATGGGTCCATAGTGGAAACTGATGTAATCAGTCCCAAGACAGTTTCTGTCACACCTAGTGGCATTGGCCTTGCCACACTGGCTGCTTGCCCCCTTACAATGGATAAGTACAGGCAGACAGTTTCAATAAATGGTGTTGAGGCCTTGGCCTACAGGGACACAGGTGCCAGTTTCACTTTGGTGACTGAAAACCTAGTGCCTCCTGAACAACACATCATTGGACAACAGTATAAGATTATTGATGTCCATAACTCCACTAAGTTTCTTCCCTTAGCTATAATTCAGTTTAGTTGGGGTGGAGTTACTGGCCCTAAGCAGGTGGTGGTATCACCTAGCTTACCTGTAGACTGTCTCTTAGGTAATGACCTAGAGGCCTCAGGTTGGGCTGATGTAGAGTTTTATGCCCATGCAGCCATGCTGGGCATCCCTGAGGAATTGTTCCCTCTCATTTCAAGTGAAATGAAAAAGCAAAGGAGAGAAGGCCTGAAAACTCAGGATCCCTCTCCATCAACAGGTAAAAAGGGTATCACAGTATCCCCTAACCACCCTACCATTCAGGATACTATTCCTGTGGTGGGAGAAACCTCTCCTAGGGTGGCACCTGTTCCAAGGGAATCATCAGCTGGCAAAGCTGGACTCCCTGAGGTGGAAGTACCTCTCTGTGGGATAACTAACATTGGTGAGAAAAACAGCACCATTTTAGTTAACATGGAGCATCCCTCCAACCCTCCCAGAGAAACTTTAGTGCAGAAACCCTGCACTACCTCACAACACTTAGGACAGCATCCCTGCCCTAGTGTGGAGCTCATAGGACAGCATCCCTGCCCTGCTCCAACTCAAGAGAAACAGCATCCCTGTTCTCTCTTCCAGCCAGATGGACAAAGTTTTTGCCCAGCTATGGCTTTTCTGAGACAGCATCCCTGTCTGGCATTTCCATCACTACAAATAGGTTCAGTGGACAATTCCCACTGCTCTAAACTAAAACTTACTGATAGAAACTCTGAAAATACATCTTCACATTGTTGCTTAGAAAAAAAACTTCAAACAGGGTGGTTTACATCCCCACAGGGAAGTAACCATATAGTGGATGATAAAGGGAGTAACCAGTCTATTGCAGAGCTACTCTCTACTTATCACCACTTAGACAATAAAGTCTCAACTGGCCAAGGTTAGCCTTATTGTCCTTCGTTTGGGGGGGGGTTGTGTGAGAAGGTAGCCTCTTTCTAGCCTTGTTACCCCCACTTTTGGCCTGTTTGTGAGTGTATGTCAGGGTGTTTGTCACTGTTTTCACTGTCTCACTGGGATCCTGATAGCCAGGCCTCAGTGCTCATAGTGAAAACACCATGTTTTCAGTATGGTTGTTATGTGTCACTGGGATCCTGCTGGTCAGGACCCCAGTGCTCATAGGTTTGTGGCCTATATGTATGTGTCACTGGGACCCTGTCACACAGGGCCCCAGTGCTCATAGGTGTGCATGTGTATGTTCCCTGTGTGGTGCCTAACTGTCTCACTGAGGCTCTGCTAACCAGAACCTCAGTGGTTATGCTCTCTCATTACTTTTAAATTGTCACTAACAGGCTAGTGACCAATTTTACCAATTCACATTGGCTTACTGGAACACCCTTATAATTCCCTAGTATATGGTACTGAGGTACCCAGGGTATTGGGGTTCCAGGAGATCCCTATGGGCTGCAGCATTTCTTTTGCCACCCATAGGGAGCTCTGACAATTCTTACACAGGCCTGCCACTGCAGCCTGAGTGAAATAACGTCCACGTTATTTCACAGCCATTTTACACTGCACTTAAGTAACTTATAAGTCACCTATATGTCTAACCTTTACCTGGTAAAGGTTAGGTGCAAAGTTACTTAGTGTGAGGGCACCCTGGCACTAGCCAAGGTGCCCCCACATTGTTCAGAGCCAATTCCCTGAACTTTGTGAGTGCGGGGACACCATTACACGCGTGCACTACATATAGGTCACTACCTATATGTAGCTTCACCATGGTAACTCCGAATATGGCCATGTAACATGTCTATGATCATGGAATTGCCCCCTCTATACCATCCTGGCATAGTTGGCACAATCCCATGATCCCAGTGGTCTGTAGCACAGACCCTGGTACTGCCAAACTGCCCTTCCTGGGGTTTCACTGCAGCTGCTGCTGCTGCCAACCCCTCAGACAGGCAGCTGCCCTCCTGGGGTCCAGCCAGGCCTGGCCCAGGATGGCAGAACAAAGAACTTCCTCTGAGAGAGGGTGTGACACCCTCTCCCTTTGGAAAATGGTGTGAAGGCAGGGGAGGAGTAGCCTCCCCCAGCCTCTGGAAATGCTTTGTTGGGCACAGATGTGCCCAATTCTGCATAAGCCAGTCTACACCGGTTCAGGGACCCCTTAGCCCCTGCTCTGGCGCGAAACTGGACAAAGGAAAGGGGAGTGACCACTCCCCTGACCTGCACCTCCCCTGGGAGGTGTCCAGAGCTCCTCCAGTGTGCTCCAGACCTCTGCCATCTTGGAAACAGAGGTGCTGCTGGCACACTGGACTGCTCTGAGTGGCCAGTGCCACCAGGTGACGTCAGAGACTCCTGCTGATAGGCTCCTTCAGGTGTTAGTAGCCTTTCCTCTCTCCTAGGTAGCCAAACCCTCTTTTCTGGCTATTTAGGGTCTCTGTCTCTGGGGAAACTTTAGATAACGAATGCATGAGCTCAGCCGAGTTCCTCTGCATCTCCCTCTTCACCTTCTGATAAGGAATCGACCGCTGACCGCGCTGGAAGCCTGCAAACCTGCAACATAGTAGCAAAGACGACTACTGCAACTCTGTAACGCTGATCCTGCCGCCTTCTCGACTGTTTTCCTGCTTGTGCATGCTGTGGGGGTAGTCTGCCTCCTCTCTGCACCAGAAGCTCCGAAGAAATCTCCCGTGGGTCGACGGAATCTTCCCCCTGCAACCGCAGGCACCAAAAAGCTGCATCTCCGGTCCCTTGGGTCTCCTCTCAGCACGACGAGCGAGGTCCCTCGAATCCAGCGACACCGTCCAAGTGACCCCCACAGTCCAGTGACTCTTCAGCCCAAGTTTGGTGGAGGTAAGTCCTTGCCTCACCTCGCTGGGCTGCATTGCTGGGAACCGCGACTTTGCAAGCTTCTCCGGCCCCTGTGCACTTCCGGCGGAAATCCTGTGTGCACAGCCAAGCCTGGGTCCACGGCACTCTAACCTGCATTGCACGACTTTCTAAGTTGGTCTCCGGCGACGTGGGACTCCTTTGTGCAACTTCGGCGAGCACCGTTTCACGCATCCTCGTAGTGCCTGTTTCTGGCACTTCTCCGGGTGCTACCTGCTTCAGTGAGGGCTCTTTGTCTTGCTCGACGTCCCCTCTCTCTGCAGGTCCAATTTGCGACCTCCTGGTCCCTCCTGGGCCCCAGCAGCGTCCAAAAACGCCAAACGCACAATTTGCGTGTAGCAAGGCTTGTTGGCGTCCATCCGGCGGGAAAACACTTCTGCACGACTCTCCAAGGCGTGGGGGATCCATCCTCCAAAGGGGAAGTCTCTAGCCCTTGTCGTTCCTGCAGTATTCACAGTTCTTCAGCCTAGTAAGAGCTTCTTTGCACCAACCGCTGGCATTTCTTGGGCATCTGCCCATCTCCGAGCTGCTTGTGACTTTTGGACTTGGTCCCCTTGTTCCACAGGTACCTTCAGACAGGAATCCATCGTTGTTGCATTGCTGATTTGTGTTTTCCTTGCATTCTCCCTCTAACACGACTATTTTGTCCTTAGGGGAACTTTAGTGCACTTTGCACTCACTTTTCAGGGTCTTGGGGAGGGTTATTTTTCTAACTCTCACTATTTTCTAATAGTCCCAGCGACCCTCTACAAGGTCACATAGGTTTGGGGTCCATTCGTGGTTCGCATTCCACTTCTGGAGTATATGGTTTGTGTTGCCCCTATCCCTATGTTTCCCCATTGCATCCTATTGTAACTATACATTGTTTGCACTGTTTTCTAAGACTATACTGCATATTTTTGCTATTGTGTATATATATCTTGTGTATATTTCCTATCCTCTCACTGAGGGTACACTCTAAGATACTTTGGCATATTGTCATAAAAATAAAGTACCTTTATTTTTAGTATAACTGTGTATTGTGTTTTCTTATGATATTGTGCATATGACACTAAGTGGTACTGTAGTAGCTTCACACGTCTCCTAGTTCAGCCTGAGCTGCTCTGCTAAGCTACCATTATCTATCAGCCTAAGCTGCTAGACACCCTATACACTAATAAGGGATAACTGGGCCTGGTGCAAGGTGCAAGTACCCCTTGGTACTCACTACAAGCCAGTCCAGCCTCCTACATTGGAGGAACAGAGGGTTGTACATATCCCCCGACCCTGCTGGGGTGGGGGCAGCGCTGCTGGGAACAGAGGGTTGTACATATCCACTGACCCTGCAGGGGTGTGGGCAGTGCTGCTGGGAACAGAGGGTTGTACATATCCACTGACCCTGCTGGGGTGGAGGCAGCGCTGCTGGGAACAGAGGGTTGTACATATCCACCGACCCTGCTGGGGTGGAGGCAGCGCTGCTGGGAACAGAGGGTTGTACATATCCACTGACCCTGCTGGGGTGGGGGCGGTGCTGCTGGGAACAGAGGGTTGTACATATCCACTGACCCTGCTGGGGTGTGGGCGGTGCTGACCTGCTGGGGTGTGGGCGGTGCTGCTGGGAACAGAGGGTTGTACATATCCACCGACCCTGCTGGGGTGTGGGCAGTGCTGCTGGGAACAGACGGTTGTACATATCCACTGACCCTGCTGGGGTGGAGGCAGCGCTGCTGGGAACAGAGGGTTGTACATATCCACCGACCCTGCTGGGGTGTGGGCAGCGCTGCTGGGAACAGAGGGTTGTACATATCCACCGACCCTGCTGGGGTGCAGGCAGTGCTGCTGGGAGTACTAATCCTCAGCTTTAAATACCGAGGGTTGTACATATCCTCTGACCCTGCTAAGGGTGCAGGCAGTGCTGCTGGGAGTACTAATCCTTACCTTTAAGTACCTAGTGCTGTACATTTCCACTGACCCCGCGTTGAGCTGGTAACTATTGGCCAATCTGTCGCGGAAGCTCTGTCCTTGGCGTGTTGCATTAATACCCTCTCCTTAGAGGCGCTCTTCAAGGTGGAGGATTACTCGAGGCTCTTGTATGTGCTCCGTAACTACTCTCACCAGATCCCGGGCCGATCCTTTGACTCTTAGAGCCACGTCCAGCGGTTTCCTATGGATTGGGAAATCGCCATGAATCTCATGGAATACTTGTTTTCAGTCCATTCATGAGGGTGATCCCGTAATGGCTGATATTCTGTTTTTCAGTGCTTTAAATGGGCCGGTACTCTCCGGTACTGAGTACCGGCACTTTTTTATTTTGAGAGGGAGAGTACCGGCACATCTCAAGAAAAACGTACTACTTTTAATTGGAGAATACCGGCACTTCTCAGAAACAAGCAGGTACTCTCACAGAGTACCGGCACTTCTATTTTTGCATTTAAAGCACTGATGGAGATGACACACCATCTGTATAAGTGATTGACACTTTGGAACCAGAGGCGTCCCAATGATTCGTGGGGAACTAAATGTATTTCAGGCGTCCTCCTCATTAAGGTACCTACATGGTTTCCCACTGCCTGAGTCGCCGCTGACACTCCTTGAGTTCCTGGCACAAGAATATGACTGGCTTTGCTGATGTGCTCAGGAAGGTGTAGCATCCTATTGTGTCAGGGCGCGGTATCCAGGTGGGGACGAAGTGAGAACAGTTCCACCAATGGGACCTCGTTAATATGTCCATATTGGGATACATGCAGGTCGGGACACCTACAATTCTTCAATATGCTCCGTGGTGGGAACGAGCTCCACCGTTCAGAGTTCCTCGGATACGCCCCACATCAATGCCGGACTGAGTTACTGTTGGCCAGAATAACTAAAGAGCCAAGAGCCTGTATCTCTTGCAGTGTTTGCCATACCGCATGAGTTACTGCAGCTTTGTAGGTTGGTGGCTGTGGTGTGAGGGAGGCAGGGCAGCTCCAGGTTGCATCGGGTGGTGTGATCTGGAGGATGGCATAGATGGGAGGTTGTTGGAGAGGGCCCCGGTGGCAGACACCCTCACAAGTAACTGTACCCTGGGGGATAGACCACGGTGGCAGAACCACTTATAGTAAAGATCACCTTGTGAGCATGGCCTGATGGCAGATGTCATTACCCGGATGGGGCAGGGATCTTCCACGCGCTGCCGCTGTGGGGTATTCAGCATTTCACCGCAGGGACGGACTTGACTTGTAGGAGATGGCTTCTTGGAGGTCGGGAGGCTGTGGGACCAGAGGAGACCCCTGTGTGGGTGACTCTCCCCCCCCCCCCCCCCCCCAGGCTATGGACCAGTTTAAGCTGGGGCGCGACCAGTATCTACATTACTACGCCACGCGGCCCTGACAGTGTGGGGCACAGTGACGCCCCCTCCCGGTCCCCACCCCCCCAAGTGTCTCATACTCTGGAGCTCCTCCTCCACACAGATAGTGGGAGATAGAGTATAACACGGGGGTACACTGCCCTCAGGGCAGATATCCCGAACTACCCCCTCAAGTCCCGAGTAAAATGGGAAATGGACTGTGCCAGGGAAGGCTGATGCCCAATGCAGTGGTGCCCTGGCTGTACCATCACGAGTAATGCTAGGTTCTGAGTGATACAACTCCACGTTATACATAGAACATATGTCGTCCCAGCTACGTTACACAAAATTGACCCCCCACTAGCGCACGAGAGTGCCCTAAAAAGGCAGAGGCCACGTATTTCCATCTGATGTGGGAGTGCCCCCGAGTACACGCATCTGCGGTGCTTGACGCTGACTCCTAGAGGCCGGAATTCCAGTTAGATGTACATAATAATCCGCAGGCCTGTCTGCTGTGTACGGGGGCCAGTTACACGCTGCCCCGCGGGCGGCTGGCAGCACACGGGCTGGGTACGCAGGGCCCGAGGGTCGCTAGCTGGAGGGAAGATACTGGGGAGTGGTGTGGAGCGGGGGAAATCAGGATGGAACTAGTGAGGCACTGCGGTTAATCTGTAACTGAAAAACGTGCCGGTGCCCAAAGCTCTCCTTTGAAACACGCGGCTGCTGCATTTAAATGTGCGATCACGGAATTCTGAGGCAGCATAATCCTGAAGCCGTCTCGGGCCTCTTTAATCCATTTACAGCCACTCCCTGCCCCTTCAGCTCACTCTTGCAGCTTTCGTCCTTTGTGACGCTTTTCTGTCTTTCGCTTCCTCCATCTTTCCCAATATTTATTTTGCTCGCACTAATTGCCTGATGCAGAAAATTAAGTGCCGTCCCTCCCAAAAAAAAAAGTGTCCCCCACCGGGAACCACTGGCTCAAATTAAGCAGTAGTGAGGCAAGATGAAAAACTATAGGGAGACTGTAAGGTCTGGCAGCTATTGACCAAGGAACTACAATTCCTTCCAGATGAGCGTCCTCCGTGAATGAGACTCGACCGACATTAACTCATGGGGTAAAAGGGTCTGGTAGTACACATGTGGGGCAGACCGTGGGCACCCTTGGGCCCCAGACAGCACGCAGCAAACCACAGTGGGTAGAGTGCATTAGAATAGTAGATTATGGCACTGTTGGGCGTCAGCAGCCTGTGGTCCAGATGATGCCCCCCACCATACATCACCAGAGGGCTTTGAAGATGTAACTGTTTCACTCCCACCCCTCCAACCCCCTCCACTCCACATCAATAACAGAACGAGGGGTCAATATGCAAGGGATGGAGATCTGAAAGGTCTGGCCCTGAGAGCCCTGAGCAGGCGGGGTGACCCCGCTATGAATTTTGTGAACTTGTGGTGACCCAGTGAGTAGATCCCCGGATGGAGGCCCCTTTTGGACTGCACCCCTCTCTGCTGGGCAGTTCACTGATGATTTACACACTCTTTGGACATGTTACGGACCGTCCCCCCACTAACTTGAATGTACATGTGAAAGTTTTCCTAGTCCTTGAAATATGTGGCATGTGTTACGTTTTATGTATAAAATAATAAAAAAACTTAAATAAAAATTAGGAAACCGCGGGGTCTACTGTTCTCTAATAATCAATGCTCCTGGCGAGATCCTCAGCACTGCGGATACTGACTCGATAGAAGATGATGACTGGATTGAGGCCGAAATGGAAAGCTACAAACATGTCATCCCAGCATGTCATTCAGTTCCAATACCTCCCCCTGGAGCTTGTGGGAGCTGGGCACTACCTGCTGACGTTGTGTGGAAGAGTGGCTCACTCCATGTGAGGTGCATGCCGTCACTTCCGGCAGGGGACAGGCTCAACAGTGGCTGGGATGCTGGGATATGTTTTGGACTACTCACCGAACCTGTGTCGCTTGGGCATCATAGGTGAGTGGGATGGGTCACAACACATTGGTGTCTCTCTGGGATTCGGTAGCCTTTGGCTGTAAGAGATATTGCGCAATACTGGAGAGGATGCGAGAATTGGCTGATGTGGGATCACACAGAACAGGATATATCAGGCAAGGTTTCCCTGACACAACACATCAATATATGGGCCCCCTATTGGGATCACTTTGACCTACATATTTCCTAAACAAAATCCTAGATATTTCCTAAACAATAATTGAGTTCATGATGCTTTAGCTTTAAGTCATATTGCACCATTTTCCCATAGAGGTGATATAACTATATGACACCAAATATTTATCCTATGTACTGCCTTATTTTGTTGCACATTTAATAAAAAGTATTGATACAAAAAGTCTTTATTTTCTTACTTCAGTGGGGCAAGATCGAAGGATAAGGCCAGCGAGGGTCTCGCAAAGTCCTGGGCGCCGTCGGCGCGCTCCTTTTGAAGCCAGTGATCCTGACCAAAAAGCTCAGAGTGGGATAAAGCTGGACTGGGTGACCACCAATGTCACTTTAAGGATCAAATAGATTTAACCTCCTTGCCGTTTTACCTTCAGATTGGCTCACTTTTTTTGGTTTTCAGAATCCTGGAGCAGGGGAGCTGTAGCCAGACATAGATCCATGAGGCTGGATACCTACACCCTGAGGGCCCAGGGCCTCCTTTTTAATGACCTCCCTGGGCAAACTGGTTCACCTTGTCCAAGTTCTCCAGATCAAAATACATGTTGTGTCACTATCATCTAACTGCTGGGAAAGTTACTTCTGACTAGCCTGATCCTCTGGGCAGGCTTCCAGGCACTAGCCCTCTATAGCAAGGCTTCCTGCAGGATCCGGTCCTCTGGGATAGCTGAGCCTTTTTGTGTCCGTGCAGCACGCAAACAGGAAGCCAATCACTTGGCCCGTAGAGAGCAAGTCCAGTATCTGGGTGCCAAGAGGAATCCTTGAGTCCTCTTCTGTCAGGAGTTTTGTTTCTTCAAGTAAGAGATATCCTTTCTTCATGTGTTGTCTTTCCAGGTCAGTCATTCATTCATTCATTCATTCATTCTCTCATTCTCTCATTCTCTCTCTCTCTCTCTTTCTCTCTCTCTCTCTCTCTCTCTCTCTCTCTCTCTCTCTCTCTCTCTCTCTCTCTCTCTCTCTCTCTCTCTCTCTCTCTCTCTCTCTCTCCCTCCCTCCCTCCCTCCCTCCCTCCCTCTCCCTCTCCGTCTCCGTCTCCGTCTCCGTCTCCCTCCCCGTCTCCCTCCCCCAACCCCCATCACTTCCTCACCCCTGTATTCTCTCTGTTCCTCACTAGTACGCCCAAATATACAGGGTGCAAATGTTTGGTAAATTTAGATTCATGCAGAAATCAATGCTTTAAACACAGACATCTGCGTATTATGCCACATTTTCAGAGGTGAAACGTTGACTAGGAGGTATCTCCCTCACCCGGTAAATACCTTATGCAATAGTGTCGGTATTTACCCTACATGGTAAATACCTTCCCCACCCTGGCCCATTGGTAATCAAAGCCATAGCGTACAGAATTATCCTGGGGTTATCATTCGAAAATATTACCTACAACACTACGCCTGCTATTTTTTTGACACAGCATTTGTCTGTTTCATTTCATCTTACACACTTCATGATACCCTCTTACATATAAAAACAATTTTCTAGATACATCTATTGCGGAAACAACTGCAACTATTCCTAAAATCTCAGTGACAATAAATCTTCTTCATGTTACCCACTTCGTCCCACTTCTGTCACCAGGCTCACCTCCAATCTGGCATGCCACACATCTTTTTATGCACACTAGAACTGGTGTACACACATACATATTCAATTACAGAGATTGAGTGTCTTCAGCAATGCAGAACTGAAGACAAGGGCGACCCCTATTGGGGTCTTGTTTGCAAACTTCTGCTCCACAGCAACATCATGCATCTGCAGGATAACACTTCTCCATGAGACCTACCCAGCACCCTACACTATCCATACCTATGATCACATCAGAACACACAAACACTGATACCACATCCATACACCTCTCAGGTCCAACCTCATACACAGTCCACTAACTACATCACACCCGCAGACTACCAAAAACTCCAACTCGTGCTCATCAACACATGCCCAACTCTCCCAACCTAGACATCGTAGATTGCATCACCTGTCTTGATGCAGTCTTCGTCACAGAAACATGGCAGCCCCCACATTCCAGACTTCCTTGTTTCAACATGCAGACTGCACTCTCAGGAATGGGAGAGGCTGTACCATAATCCTCCTGGCCCTGCACCCCAGGCAGTCATGCAGCACACAACTACATGGACCTCTTCATAAGCCACTTTCTACTGCCCAGCCTCCCACCATCACTTCATCTGTAGGCCTCCCGGAAAGAACAAAGGATTCATAGACACCTTCTCCTCACCACCTTGTTATCCCTTTTGTTTATCCACCTTTGTTTTGTCTAAATTGATGTTCTAGGTGACCCAAACTTAAGCACAAAAAAACAAGAGACCCTCATCGACATACTGAATGTGGTACAGGACACCACCTGGTCTACCACTTGGAAAGTTGCACTCTTGACTTTGCCAAACATCCACTGCCAACAACCCATGTCTGTCAGGAATAAGGGGGCTACACAGACTTGAGAATTCACTTCCTGGACTGGTTACCACAGAAAGCCAGGAAAGTTGTGGAGGACCACCTGTGACAGCAGTTTATTATAATACAACACTATGTAAACTCAATACAACAGTATAAATAACATGATTAGGAGTTCATCCTTATTGTTACTTTGTCAAATATTCATCAAATTATGGTTCAGAAGTTCCTTGAACATTTACATGTATCGGTCATCATCCTGCATGACTATTAATCTGACCTTAGATGATGCTGATGCACAAAACCACCCACCGGTACATCACAGATGATGCTCTTCTGAACACAGATATAGCTGACCTCTGCATCCTGATAGCTTGAACCTACTGGCTGCCTTAGGCATCAAAAACAATCCTGCCTTCATCCACATCCTCAAGTCTTGTTAGTGGTAACATCCTGCACTGTTTCTCCTAAATATCCAGCGTACACCAATTCCTCCACAGGGGTACAGAAACCTTTTGTCACAACCAGGAACTACCCCCACTGGGATCAATGGTGTCTCTCACCATCTTCAACCTCTGTATGGAGGCAGGTGGAACCCTCCTCACTGACAAACATAGACAAATTTACCAATATGCCTGCAATATATAACTGTACTTTAAAGGTCTCCCCCCCCCCCCCCCCCCCCCCCCCACCACAGCATCCCATGCCTCAAACACTGTATGCATCTCTTCCAGGCCAGGTGCCCAGCACCTTCTTGAAACTCAGCTCACCAAACCTGAGTTCCTCCTATTTGAACAAACTATTCTAAACCTGGCTTACCGATATGAACCACAAGTGGTCCAACTTCCGGCTATCGATTAATACCAAGTCATCCAGATTCACTCTCAACACCAACTTGACCTTCAAGGAATACATTGCCAAGAAAAACAAGAAATAAATAGTATCCTCTCTGTCTACTAAATAAGGTAAAATCCTTCCTTGCGGAAAATGACTTCAGAGCAGCTCTCACACTTGTTTCAGAATAGTGGCAGCTTCCAGGTCCACGCCCTCCTCGATACCACACTGGTTTCCCTGAAACATATCCTACTAGGCACAGAAATTAAAGGCCTGAAATTATTCATTGTCACCATCATGTAGGAAACAGCATCCATGTCTATATGACTGACAAACTCACCATCTTCTGTGGCTCTCGACTAGGGGTGGGAGATAAATTCCACTCCACAAGCGAAGGTGGTAGAATTTTGGCCACTCCGCGTTACACATGTACCACAGAGTTCTGGCTAAATTCCACCGACTACTGCGTGGCAGAGTTTTTTCTCACATGTGCCTTGCCAACTATAAGGTGTCGAGCACGAGCGAGAATTGGTATCCCCTAGGCTGATGTTCAAGCACTAGGAGAGCACCAGGCAAGATTTTACCAATGCTGGCGGTAGCAACTGTTCACATTGAGAAAGCTGCCACTCTAATAGAAAATGTACTTGAGAGGCAGCAAAACCAACTCGAGTAGCTACACCCTCTGGAGCTCAGCATGGCACAGTTCGTGCTCATTTTTCAGCACGGAACAAACTCCAGGCACTAAAGAATCAGCAAGGGCAGCGTGACGTGCTGATTTCCACCCGCTCATGGAACTCTGTGGAATTTTGCGGAGTTTTGATGTAACTGTGGAATTCCCAGTCGTGAAACTCTGCACGTTCCACCACCCCCTACTCTTAACACAACCGCTATAAGGACACCACCAGATTGGATAATAAATAAAAAAGAAAAAAGAGAGGCAACAGGCATGCTGCACCTGGATTTGGAACTTAGGGCCAGATGTATCAAAGGTTTTTACCCATTTTATGTCTGTGGGAAAATGTGTTCATACATATGGCCCAAAATGCCTGCCCTTACAGGACTGCCCCAAACATCTATTCAGGGAAGAGCTGACCACAGCTCTTCAAAGAATAGTACAGCTCAATGCTGTTGGAAGTGTCCTTCCCCTCAATGATCCCAGCAGCCTCTTCCCTCGTCTCTGGAAATACTCAGTTTGTACCTTTACCACATACCTATGGCATACATACATTTTGTCGGCGCTTCAAGGAAACCTCTGTGATAGAATGGCAAATTACTTTGTTACCTAAGCAAAAACTGTAGAACACCAGTTAGTAAGAAAAACAACCATCTCTTGCTCTGAACAGCAAGCTAAAGGGACATTCCAAAAAGAGAGGGCCCTACTCCCTTTTAGCAACTGAACCTCCCAGAACCAGAATTCTAAGTACTTGTAAGGCCTGGTAAAATACAGTGGGCCGACCAGTTCGCCAATAGATCCTTGCCACACACAAGTTTTCAATAACATAATGCTATCAAGTTGGGCTGCAACTCAAACAATGAAAATAAAGAACAGTTTTTCATGTACAGGGACGTTTCCAGCATAACTCAAGACATCCTAAATACGACCACTCATTACGGAAAATATCCAGGATCAAGTGTCTCAACAGCTGCAGGCTACCCTCGAATGGTCCATGCTATGGGAAAATAATCTCTCCCAGATCTTAACTTTCCTGTGAGAGACCTTTCTACTATCCAGCTAACAAGCGAGCTTCTGTCCCGGGAATGGTACTGGATCTGCATTGATTTCTATCCAGGATGACCTAAAAACAAGAGAGGCGAAGAAGCAAGGAGTGGGGCGCCAGCCACAGAATAGATGGGCGCACCAGCTGAGCGACACAGCTGCATGTGATGTACATAGCACCTGGAGCATAAAAGGTCGTTAACAATGTGCTTCGAGATCTAGATCCATTTATTGAAGAATGTGAAGGATTCCGAGGTCCAATATGAAATCAGAGCAGCCGAAGTGCGTTTCGTCTAAGACAACTTTTTCAAGGCTGTATGGTCAAGTATAGAAGTGTCCACAAGGTAATCAAAAATATGTTCCCGGGAAGTCAGCGCACGCGAGGATCCATTAGTGTGGAAAAGGTCCCTTGCTGCATGATCCTCCCACCAACTCTGCCCAGTCTGCCCCATTACTGCCTAGTTTCTTCCCATTTCGCATCACTTTCCCCTCCAGCCAATCTGATCTCCGCTGCAATCTGCCCACTCTCCCCACAAATTATCCACACTCCCCTCTGCTTGCCTGCACTGCCCCCCCCCCCCCTCAATGTCTGTTATCGGCGCCTGCCTTCCTGCTCTTCCTTCAGCCTTCCTCTTCTCTCCCAGGAATTCCACTGTCCCCTTCAGTCTAGCCGATGCCCTTCCACTCACCACCAGTCTGTATGCTCCCCTTAGCTTGCCAACTAATCCACGACGTCTGTCCACCCCACCCCACCTGCTTCCTCCCGGCCTCTCCACTCTCCCCCATCCTGTCCGCTCTTACCCCAGCACGTCTGCTCTACCCACAGCCTATCTGCTTTTCAGTCCATCCTCCTCTGTCCCCCACTGTTTCCACTGCCCCAGGGACCTTTCAAGGCGGCAATAGCCCAGGGCCGCCACCTTCGAAGGGCTCCTTGGGATTGTGAAATTTCTCTCTGACATCTATTCTTTTTCTGTCGCTAACCCTCTCGCCTACTTCCAACTGGTGTCATTTTGAGCGCAGGTTGAGTAGTGTGTATTGTGGGTGTAGTGCTGGGGTGTACCTTTGTGACTATACAATGAGTGGGTTGCCTGAATGAGTGCAGTGTGAGTAATGTGAGTGCAGGGTGAGTGTGGTGCATAGAGTTCAGGGTGTAGGATGAGCGGTGTGCCTGTGTGAGTGTATAAAGATGTGTGTGTGTGTGTGTGTGTGTGTGTGTAAAGGTGTGTGTATGTGTAAAGGTGTGTGTATGTGTAAAGGTGTGTGTATGTGTGTGTGTGTAAAGGTGTGTGTGTAAGTGTAAAGGTGTGTGTGTATAAAGGTGTGTGTATGTGTATATGTATATATGTATATATATATGTATATGTATACATATATATATATATATATATATATATAATAAAATAAAGAGAATGTATGTGTGAGCGCGTCTGAATGCCCGGTAAGCAAAGTGCCTGAATGTAGGGGGAGATGTGTGTGTGTGTGAGTGTGGGGTAATGGTGCGTTTTTGTAAGTCTAGGGCAGCGGTTTTCAAGCTGTTTTACACCCCGCACATTGGAAAGAAAGAAAAAAAAAAATCGGGCCCCTCTCAGAATTTGACAATTATTCTATTAAGATGGTAGTGTTTAAATATGTCTAGACTTATTCAAACATTGCAGTTAAATTATGTAAACTGTTTAAAAATGCAATTGTTTTCTGCTTAAAACAAAGCACTGTTATCTGCATGATGGTTCTTTTGGCCAGAGCCTGGCACCCTCCCACCCCCCAGGATCACTTGAGGTCCCCATAGGGGAGGCTGCTCCCCCCCCACCCCCCCACCCCAGTTTTGAAGACCCATGATCTAGATTGAGGGGTTTTGTGAGCGAGTGCAGGGTATGTGCCCCAGTGCAATTGCTCAGCGTGTATTATTAGTGCAGGATGAGGGGTATGCCTGTGTAGGTACAAGGTGCAGCACATTAAAGCCAGACCTATTACCAATGCTTGTTAGACAATTTAGGAGGGAAATGTGCTTTCCAGTAACCTTTTAACTTTTAAATATCTAGGGGAGGTGTCATTTCTAATCTCACTAGAAGGTAGTATAATTTTTGCTAGTATCACCCAATTGCACACAAACAGGTCACTTCTGCAGAGACAAAAAATAGAGGGAACACTGGTTACTTCTCTAAAATGATAAATCCTTCAACCAAACGAGCACCCGCACAGGTAAGAGTTTAGGGGGGGCTTTGGCAGATGGACACGATCCAAGATAGTGAATTAAGATCTTTTTTTTCACCTTATGGGGTTTTTTAACCCTAAAAAAGAATCAACTTGTCAAGATGACAGGAAATGAAGATATGTGTGTGTGTGTGTGTGTGTGTGTGTGTGTATATATATATATATATATATATACACACATATATATATATATGGAAAATGTCACTTACCCAGTGTACATCTGTTCGTGGCATTACTCGCTGCAGATTCACATGCTGTGCTGTGCACATCCCGCAATCTGGTGTTGGGCTCGGAGTGTTACAAGTTGTTTTTCTTCGAAGAAGTCTTTTCGAGTCACGAGACCGAGGGACTCCTCCCATTTCGACTCCATTGCGCATGGGCATCGACTCCATCTTAGATTGTTTTGCCCGCAGAGGGTGAGGTAGTAGTTGTGTATGCTAGTAATAGTGCCCATGCAATGGAGTGAATGCGTATGTACATAATAAAGTTTTAAGTAATATATTTACAAATGTACAAATGTTTAAGATCTACTTCTAAACGGCTACAGGCTCCCGGGGAGGCGGGTGGGCGCATGTGAATCTGCAGCGACTAATGCCACGAACAGATGTACACTGGGTAAGTGATATTTTCCGTTCGATGGCATGTGTAGCTGCAGATACACATGCTGTGCATAGACTAGTAAGCAGTTATCTCCCCAAAAGCGGTGGCTCAGCCTGTAGGAGTTGAAGTAGTTTGAAATAATGTTCTTAATACAGCTTGACCTACTGTTGTTTGTTGTGCAGTTAGCACATCTACACAGTAGTGTTTGGTAAATGTATGAGGCGTAGACCATGTTGCTGCCTTACATATTTCGTTCATTGGAATATTTCCTAGAAAGGCCATGGTAGCACCTTTTTTTCTGGTTGAGTGTGCCTTTGGTGTAATAGGCAGTTCTCTTTTAGCTTTAAGATAGCAGGTTTGAATGCACTTAACTATCCATCTAGCAATGCCTTGTTTTGAAATTGGATTTCCTGTATGAGGTTTTTGAAAGGCAATAAATAGTTGTTTTGTCTTTCGAATTAGTTTTGTTCTGTCGATGTAGTACATTAGTGCTCTTTTGATGTCTAATGTATGTAGTGCTCTTTCGGCTACAGAATCTGGCTGTGGGAAGAACACTGGTAATTCTACCGTTTGATTTAAGTGGAACGGTGAGATTACTTTTGGTAAAAATTTAGGATTGGTCCGTAGAACAACTTTATTTTTGTGTATTTGAATAAATGGTTCTTGAATGGTAAATGCTTGAATTTCACTCACTCTTCTTAGAGATGTGATGGCAATTAAAAATGCAACTTTCCACGTTAAGTATTGCATTTCACAAGAGTGCATGGGCTCAAAAGGTGGGCCCATGAGTCGTGTTAGGACAATGTTGAGGTTCCATGAAGAAACTGGTGGTGTTCTTGGTGGTATAATTCTCTTTAGGCCTTCCATAAACGCCTTTATGACTGGTATCCTAAATAATGAAATT
This sequence comes from Pleurodeles waltl, assembly GCF_031143425.1. Classification (NCBI taxonomy): domain Eukaryota; kingdom Metazoa; phylum Chordata; class Amphibia; order Caudata; family Salamandridae; genus Pleurodeles; species Pleurodeles waltl. The sequence goes on from NC_090445.1 coordinate 1,687,004,327, forward strand.
GAGTGAGTAATTTGTAGGTAATCAGAAATTGCCGTAAGATGTATTTTAATGGAAGAGAAAGCTAGGTTAGATTTTTGCAAATGTAGTAAGTATCCTACTATTTCTTGGGCAGATGCGTGTAAAGGTTGAATTTGATTATTATGGCAGTAATAAACAAATCTTTTCCACTTATTTGCATAACAGTGTCTAGTGGTAGGTTTTCTAGCCTGTTTTATGACCTCCATACAGTCCTGTGTGAGGTCTAAGTGCCCGAATTCTAGGATTTCAGGAGCCAAATTGCTAGATTCAGCGATGCTGGATTTGGATGTCTGATCTGTTGTTTGTGTTGTGTTAACAGATCTGGTCTGTTTGGCAGTTTGATATGAGGTACTACTGAAAGGTCTAGTAGTGTTGTGTACCAAGGTTGCCTTGCCCATGTTGGTGCTATTAGTATGAGTTTGAGTTTGTTTTGACTCAACTTGTTTACTAGATATGGAAGAAGTGGGAGAGGGGGAAAAGCGTACGCAAATATCCCTGACCAGTTCAACCATAGTGCATTGCCCTGAGACTGATGTTGTGGGTACCTGGATGCGAAGTTTTGGCATTTTGAGTTTTCTTTTGTTGCAAATAGATCTATTTGTGGCGTTCCCCACATTCTGAAGTAAGTGTTCAGTATTTGGGGGTGAATTTCCCATTCGTGGATCTGTTGGTGATCCCGAGAGAGATTGTCTGCTAACTGATTCTGAATCCCTGGAATAAATTGTGCTATTAGGCGAATGTGGTTGTGAATCGCCCAATGCCATATTTTTTGTGTTAGGAGACACAACTGTGTCGAGTGTGTTCCTCCCTGTTTGTTTAGGTAATACATTGTTGTCATGTTGTCTGTTTTGACAAGAGTGTATTTGTGGGTTATTATGGGTTGAAATGCTTTCAGAGCTAGAAATACCGCTAACAGTTCTAAGTGGTTTATATGAAACTGTTTTTGGTGAATGTCCCATTGTCCTTGGATGCTGTGCTGATTGAGGTGTGCTCCCCACCCTGTCATGGATGCATCTGTTGTTATTACGCATTGTGGCACTGGGTCTTGAAAAGGCCACCCTTGGTTTAAATTTATACTGTTCCACCATTGAAGCGAGATGTATGTTTGGCGGTCTATCAACACCAGATCTAGAAGTTGACCCTGTGCCTGTGACCACTGTAATGCTAGGCACTGTTGTAAGGGCCGCATGTGCAACCTTGCGTTTGGGACAATGGCTATGCATGAGGACATCATGCCTAGGAGTCTCATTACTAATTTGACCTGTATCTTTTGTTTTGGATACATGGCTTGTATGACATTTTGGAATGTTTGGACTCTTTGTGGACTTGGAGTGGCAATTCCTTTTACTGTGTTGATTGTTGCTCCTAGGTATTGCTGTGTTTGACACGGCAGAAGGTGTGACTTTGAGTAATTGATTGAGAAACCTAGTTTGTTTTGGGTTTGTATGATGTAATTTGTGTATTGTGAACAGTTTTTGCGTGTTGGTTTTGATTAACCAATCGTCTAGGTACGGGAACACATGTATTTGCTGCCTTCTGATATGTGCAGCTACTACTGCTAGACATTTTGTAAAAACTCTTGGCGCAGTTGTTATTCCGAATGGCAACACTTTGAATTGGTAATGTATCCCTTGGAATACAAACCTTAGGTACTTCTTGTGTGATGGATGTATTGGTATATGGAAATATGCATCCTTTAGATCCAGTGTTGTCATGTAGTCTTGTTGTTTGAGCAGTGGGATTACTTCTTGTAATGTAACCATGTGAAAATGGTCTGATTTGATGTATGTATTTACTATTCTGAGATCTAGTATGGGTCTTAGAGTTTTGTCTTTTTTGGGTATCAGAAAGTACAGTGAGTAAACTCCTGTGTTTAGTTCTTGTTTTGGTACTAACTCTATTGCTTCTTTTTGGAGCAATGATTGAACTTCTAGTCCTAGAAGATTTATATGTTGTTTTGACATATTGTGTGTTTTCGGTGGAATGTTTGGAGGGAATTTGATAAATTCTATGCAATAACCATGCTGGATAAATGCTAAGACCCAAGTGTCTGTTGTTATTTCCTCCCAATGTTTGTAAAACTTGGTTAGTCTCCCCCCACGGGTGTTATGTGTTGGGGATTTGTGACCTTGAAGTCACTGTTTGTTTGGAGGAGTTTTGGGACTTTGGAACTTTCCTCTATTCCTTTGAAATTGTCCCCCTCTATATTGTCCCCGAAAACCTCCCCGCTGATACTGGCTCTGGTAAGTGGGCTTTGTTTGTGAGGCTGTGGCTTCTGTGGTTTGCCCTCGAAACCCCCCTCGAAATTGCATCTTTCGAAATGTGCCTCTGCTCTGTGGGGAGTAGAGCGCGCCCATGGCTTTGGCCGTGTCAGTGTATTTTTTAAGTTTTTCGATCGCAGTGTCCACCTCCGGCCCAATCAACTGCTGTCCGTTGAATGGCATATTCAGCACAGCTTGCTGTATCTCTGGTTTAAATCCTGATGTACGCAGCCATGCATGTCTCCTTATTGTTACAGCTGTGTTGACAGTTCTAGCAGCTGTGTCTGCAGCATCCATTGCTGACCGTATCTGATTATTTGATATACCCTGTCCTTCTTCTACTACTTGCTGCGCTCTCTTTTGGAACTCCTTGGGTAAATGTTCAATAAGGTGTTGCATCTCATCCCAATGGGCCCTATCATATCTGGCTAGCAAAGCTTGCAAATTTGCAATACGCCACTGGTTTGCTGCCTGTGCCGCCACCCTTTTGCCTGCAGCATCGAATTTTCGACTTTCTTTATCTGGAGGTGGTGCATCTCCTGAAGTATGAGAGTTGGCTCTTTTGCGCGCTGCTCCCACTACAACAGAGTCTGGTGTTAGCTGTTGTGTAATGTACACTGGGTCTGTTGGTGGCGGTTTATATTTTTTATCTACTCTTGGAGTAATGGCTCTCCCTTTAACAGGCTCCTCAAACACTTGTTTGGAGTGTTTTAGCATTCCGGGTACCATAGGAAGACTGATATTGGCTGTGTGTGGACGACAGTGTATTAAAAAGAAAGTCGTCTTCAATGGGCTCTGAATGAAGGCTGACATTATGAAATGCAGCTGCTCTTGACACCACTTGTGCGTAGCCTGTACTATCCTCTGGTGGCGAAGGTTTAGCTGGATAGCATTCTGGACTATTGTCTGACACTGGTACGTCATAAAGGTCCCATGCGTCAGGGCCATCTTGACTCATTCCTATATGAGTTGGGGATTGCATCATTGGTGGAGTGGCTACCGGTGATGGTTGCGGAGAGTGATGTGGGGATGGTGGTGGTGTTACTTGTTTAGCCACCTTTGCGTGTGGCTGTTTGTCTTGGAAGGCAAGCTTGCGTTTCATTTTGACTGGAGGAAGAGTGCTGATCTTCCCTGTATCTTTTTGAATAAAGAGCCGTCTTTGTGTGTGATCTGCCTCTATTGCCTGTAATTCCTGTCCAAATCTATGTGTCTTCCTTTGTGTGGACAGTCCTTGTTCCTCAGTGTAGGAACTTGTTTTCGGTTCCGAGGCCGGATATTTCGGTACCGAAACCTTTTCGGCTGCTTTTTTCAGCTCCGACGAAACCTTTTTCACTTTCGGCGTCGTGCTCTCTCGGTGCCGACCCGTTTCGGTGCTGGTGTCTCGGTGCCGAATCTTCTCTGAGCCAGTATCTCGGGCCCGAGATTGCTGTGTGCCGGTATCTCGACCGGAGTCGGATGACTTCGACACCAGCTCGCCCTTTTTCGGTGCCGATGAACGGTCACCTATTTTTCGGGTTAAGCCATGGCCTGTTGGCGGTGGCGTCCCCTGGGCTTTAGCGCTTTTCTCGTGAGTTTTTGTTTTCGACGTCTTACTCACGGTTTTCGGTGTTTCTTCGGGATCGATCTCCTCAGAGTCTGACTCCTGGGTGGAGAATGTTTCTTCCTCCTCCTCGAAACGCTCTTGTCCTGTCGGCGCCGACGCCATTTGCAGTCTTCTTGCTCTTCGGTCCCTGAGTGTCTTCCTGGACCGAAACGCTCGACAGGCCTCACAAGTATCCTCCTTGTGTTCTGGTGACAAACACAAGTTACAGACCAGATGTTGATCTGTATATGGATACTTGTTATGGCATTTTGGACAGAAGCGGAATGGGGTCCGTTCCATCAGCCTTGAAGAGACACGTGGCCGGCCGACCAGGCCCCGACGGGGATGGAAGAAAAACCCCGAAGGGCCACCGGAGCTCTTCTTAATTCGGTGTCGATCTGTTGTAACTAACCCGATACCGAACGCAAACAATACTGACGATTTTTCCGAGATTCTAACTAACTTTCCGACCCGAAACACGGAGCGAAAAGGAACACGTCCGAACCCGATGGCGGAAAAAAAACAATCTAAGATGGAGTCGACGCCCATGCGCAATGGAGTCGAAATGGGAGGAGTCCCTCGGTCTCGTGACTCGAAAAGAGTTCTTCGAAGAAAAACAACTTGTAACACTCCGAGCCCAACACCAGATGGCGGGATGTGCACAGCATGTGTATCTGCAGCTACACATGCCATCGAACATATATATATATATTTTTTTAAACTCATCGCACTCCTGCGGACACACGCAGGCACGTGAGAAACGCAAGGGTTTTTAAAAGAAATATTCATACAGTGCCAACAGGCACAGTCACAATCTTTGTCTAGCCTTGTTGAAAACTGAAGGAATTTCAGCTGGTTCTTTGGAACGGACTGTTTTTGTTTGCAGTTTTATATAGCGCGAACTCCACCCGAAGGCGCTTTACATTACACAAGAAGCATTCTTTCATTTTTTGTAGGCACAGGGAGGATTGAGTGATTTGCCTAGAATCACAGGCTGTTCAGGAGACGCCAAGACTCGAACCTAGGGCCATATGTACGAACGCTTTTCCCCATAGACACAGAATGGGTAAAAACCTTTGCTACATCTGGCCCCTGGTTACTCAGCTTGGCCCTAATGCCACACCCTCTCCCATATGAAGGGGCAAACTGAAGCAGGAGCGGATAGCCTGGGGACGGAAAGGAACTCAGGAGAGCGGACAAGGTACTAGTGGACAGGGGGGAGCAGGCAAAACTGGAGGGCGCGGACAGACCGGGATGATGGGAAACAATGGAGGAGGGGCAGGCACATTGGGTGATGAAGTTAGGAGGGAGCCGAGAGACTGGAGGGGAGCAAGCTAAATGAGGGGAGAGAGGGCAGGGTGGTGCGGAGGGGGTACTGGAGGGAGTGAACGGAGAACAGACTGGGGGAGAATATGGAGATGGGAGTAGCGGCCGAGACAGCGTAAGAGGGGCGGGGGGCAGGCTGGAGACCGAACAGTGCCATCCTAAGGGGCTCCGGACAAGACCTGTTTTGGGGCCCAGTGTGAGGGACACATTTTGAACAGCGTTACCCATTTCCTGCTAACTCGAGCCCGCGTGATGCCAAACAATACTAAATTGTATTTTAAAGTTTAACTGGTACACAATAATCATTTAATGACACGAGGTGGAAGTAAGCGAGCGGCTTAGATGCAGAAAAAGAATAGATGTCAGAGACATTTCACTTTCCCAAGGAGCCCCTAGGAAGGTGAGTGGACATGCTGGGGGGAGAGCGGACAGGTTAGGGGAGAGTGGACAGGCCAGGAGGGTGCAGACAGGGCTGGGTGGGGGAGAGTGGACATGCCGGGAGGTAGCAGGAAGGGCTGGAGCGGACAGAAGTCGTGGATTAGGGGACAAGTTAGGGAGAGCAGGCAGGCCGGGGGAGAGTGGACATGCTGGAGGGAGAGTGGACAGACCTGGGGGGGGAATGGACAGGCCTGGAGGGAGCAGGCAGGACTGGAGTGGACAGAAGTCGTGGATTAGGGGACAAGTTAGGGAGAGCAGGCAGGCTGGTGGTGAGTGGAGGGAGAGTGGCTAGACTGGATGGCAGACTGGAATGGCTGGGAGAGAACAGGAACGCTACAGGCAGGGCAGGATTGCAGGCACCCAGAGCAGACATGGGGGGCGGGGTGCAGACAAGCTGAAGGGAGTGTGGCCATGTTGTATCAGAGATCAGATCGGATGGATGGGAAAGCAATCAGAAATGGGAAGAAACTAGGAACTATGGGGGCAGAGTGGACAGAGTTGCGGTGGCATGCAAACTAGCGGAGAGGGGTCAGATCGGGGTGATGGGGAACAGACGGTGGAGGAAGTATAGCAGGCAGAATAGGGGGAGTGAGTGGTGGGGGAGGCTAGGAGCAAGAGCCTGGGCCGCAAGCTAGCTCGGGCAGTGTAGATAAGCCGAAGGTCAGTGGGCAGACAGGGGGTTGGGTAAAGAGATGACGTAAGAGATCAATAGGGGGCGCTGGTTACGATTCCTTTGCACAGGATGCTGCTGGTTGGCGATGGTGTGGCCAGCGAGGAGGGTCAATGGAGTTCTATTAGGGTGGGGGTGCTGTGATCATGCTTTAGGTCCTGCGCAGGATTGCATTAAGGGGTGTCAGTGTGGCGTCTGGGAGGCCTATGGGTGCTACCACCATTCAGAAGAGTGAATACAAGGCCTTGAAGAGCAGTTTCAAATTTGTTTCCTGGAAGAAATTGTTCCCAAGAGCTCCTACCTGGCCATATTTGCTTTTTGGCAATGCTCTTAGTAAAGCTGGTGTCCACAGTGAATTCAAGTGACCAGGTTCAGTTCACTCAGCCAGGTTAGTACTGCTACTTACAATAGAAGAGGAATTCTTTATTAGCTGGGTTGAACTTCAGGTAGGCTCTGAACATTTAGGTCTGGGTGAGGTGGAGTCAGTGTTTGCTTCAGCCATCCATTGCATCAAAGGAGACGGAGGTTGAGTTGTACATTAGAATGAAAATGTCACTTACCCAGTGTACATCTGTTCATGGCATCAGTCGCAGTAGATTCGCATGTTTTGCAATAGCTCGCCATCTGGTGTTGGGCCGGAGTGTTACAAGTTGTTTTTCTTCGAAGAAGTCTTTCGAGTCACGGGACCGAGTGACTCCTCCTTTTGTCTCCATTGCGCATGGGCGTCGACTCCATCTTCGATTGTTTTTCCCCGCAGAGGGTGAGGTAGGAGTTGAATTGTAGTAATAGTGCCCATGCAATGGAGTGACTAAGTATGCACCTATTTAAGGTTGAGATGATACGTATACAAATAGTTGAAGGTAACTTCCAAACTGCTACAGGCTCCCGGGGAGGCGGGTGGGCACATGCGAATCTACTGCGACTGATGCCACGAACAGATGTACACTGGGTAAGTGACATTTTCAGTTCGATGGCATCTGTCGCTGTAGATACGCATGTTTTGCATAGACTAGTAAGCAGTTATCTCCCCAAAAGCGGTGGATCAGCCTGTAGGAGTGGAAGTAGTCTGAAATAATGTTCTTAATACGGCTTGACCTACTGTGGCTTGTTGTGCGGATAACACGTCTACACAGTAGTGCTTGGTGAATGTGTGAGGCGTAGACCATGTGGCTGCCTTACATATTTCTTGCATTGGGATGTTTCCTAGAAAGGCCATGGTAGCACCTTTCTTTCTGGTTGAGTGTGCCCTTGGTGTAATGGGCAGCTGTCGTTTAGCTTTAAGGTAGCAGATTTGGATGCATTTAACTATCCATCTGGCTATACCTTGTTTTGATATTGGGTTTCCTGCATGAGGTTTTTGAAATGCAATAAATAGTTGTTTAGTCTTTCTGATGGTCTTTGTTCTGTCAATGTAATACATTAATGCTCTTTTAACATCTAATGTATGTAGTGCCCTTTCAGCTACGGTATCTGGCTGTGGAAAGAATACTGGAAGTTCCACTGATTGATTTAGATGGAACGGTGAAATAACCTTTGGCAAAAATTTAGGATTGGTCCTTAGGACGACCTTATTCTTGTGTAGTTGTATAAAAGGTTCCTGTATTGTAAACGCCTGAATCTCGCTTACTCTTCTTAGGGAAGTAATGGCGATGAGAAATGCCACCTTCCAAGTTAGGAACTGTAGTTCGCAGGAGTGCATGGGTTCAAAAGGTGGACCCATAAGTCTAGTTAGGACAACATTTAGGTTCCATGAAGGAACAGGTGGTGTTCTTGGTGGTATAATTCTCCTAAGGCCCTCCATGAATGCTTTAATGACTGGTATCTTATATAGGGAAGTTGAATAGGTAGTCTGCAGGTATGCAGATATTGCTGCAAGGTGTATTTTAATGGAAGAGAAAGCCAGGTTAGATTTTTGTAAGTGAAGCAAGTAACCCACTACATGTTCTGGAGTTGTGTGTAATGGTTGTATTTGATTAATATGGCAGTAGCAAACAAACCTCTTCCATTTACTTGCATAGCAGTGCCTGGTGGATGGCCTTCTGGCTTGTTTTATGACTTCCATACATTCTTGGGTAAGTTGTAAGTGCCCGAATTCTAGGATTTCAGGAGCCAGATTGCTAGATTCAGCGATGCTGGATCTGGGTGTCTGATCTTTTGGTTGTGTTGTGTCAACAGATCTGGCCTGTTGGGCAATTTGATGCAGGGTACTACTGATAGGTCTAGCAGCGTTGTGTACCAAGGTTGTCTTGCCCAAGTTGGTGCTATTAATATGAGTTTGAGTTTGTTTTGACTGAGTTTGTTTACCAGGTAAGGAAGGAGAGGGAGAGGAGGAAAAGCGTAAGCAAATATCCCTGACCAGTTCATCCATAGGGCATTGCCTTGGGACTGTTTGTGTGGGTATCTGGATGCGAAGTTTTGGCATTTTGCGTTCTCCTTTGTCGCAAACAAGTCTATCTGAGGTGTTCCCCAGAGTTTGAAATAAGTGTTCAGAATTTGGGGGTGAATTTCCCATTCGTGGACCTGTTGGTGATCTCGAGAGAGATTGTCTGCGAGTTGATTTTGGATCCCTGGTATAAATTGTGCTATTAGGCGAATTTGGTTGTGAATTGCCCAACGCCAAATCTTTTGTGCTAGCAGGCTTAACTGCGTGGAGTGCGTCCCCCCTTGCTTGTTTAGATAATACATTGTTGTCATGTTGTCTGTTTTGACGAGAATGTATTTGTGAACTATTATTGGTTGGAAAGCTTTTAGTGCTTGAAAAACTGCTAGGAGTTCTAGGTGATTTATATGCAGTTTTGTTTGATGTAAGTTCCATTGTCCTTGTATGCTGTGTTGATCGAGGTGTGCTCCCCACCCTGTCATGGAAGCATCTGTTGTAATTACGTATTGTGGCACTGGGTCTTGGAAAGGCCGCCCTTTGTTTAAATTTATGTTGTTCCACCACAGAAGCGAGAGGTAAGTTTGGCGGTCTATTAACACCAGATCTAGAAGATGACCCTGTGCTTGAGACCACTGTGATGCTAGGCACTGTTGTAAGGGCCTCATGTGCAGTCTTGCGTTTGGGACAATGGCTATGCATGAAGACATCATGCCTAGGAGTTGTAGTACCATCTTTGCTTGTATCCTTTGTGTTGGATACATGCGTTGTATGATGGTGTTGAAATTTTTAATTCTTTGTGGACTTGGAGTGGCTACTCCTTTTGATGTGTCTATTATGGCTCCTAGGTATTGTTGTACCTTGCGCGGCAGAATTTGGGATTTTGTGAAGTTGACGGTGAACCCTAGTTTGAAGAGGGTTTGTATGATATGATTTGTGTGATTTGAGCACTCTATTAACGAATGGGCCTTGATTAGCCAGTCGTCTAGATATGGGAACACATGTATTTGCTGCCTTCTTATGTGTGCAGCGACTACCGCTAGACATTTGGTAAAGACTCTTGGTGTGGTTGTTAATCCGAAAGGCAGTACCTTGAATTGGTAATGTATTCCCTTGAATACAAACCTTAGGTATTTCCTGTGCGATGGGTGTATTGGTATATGGAAATAAGCATCCTTGAGGTCTAAAGTTGCCATGTAATCGTGTAGTTTTAGCAATGGCAATACTTCTTGTGGTGTGACCATGTGAAAGTGGTCTGATTTGATGAAAGTGTTCACTACTCTGAGGTCTAGGATTGGTCTCAGCGTTTTGTCCTTCTTTGGTATCAGAAAGTACAGTGAGTAAACTCCTGTGTTTATTTGTGTGTTTGGCACTAATTCGATTGCATTCTTTTGCAATAGTGCCTGTACTTCTATCTCCAGGAGATTGGAATGATGTTTTGTCAAATTTTGTGCTTTTGGTGGTATGTTTGGAGGGAATTGTAGAAATTCTATGCAATAACCATGTTGGATAATTGCTAGAACCCAAGTGTCTGTAGTGATTTCCTCCCATGCTTTGTAATAATGACTTATTCTTCCCCCCACTGGTGTTGTGTGGAGGGGGTGAGTGACATGTGAGTCACTGTTTAGTAGTAGGGGTTTTGGGGCTCTGAAATCTTCCTCTATTCCTAGGGAATTGCCCTCCTCTATATTGTCCCCGAAAACCTCCTCTATACTGTCCCTGGTAACTGGACGGTGTTGCTTGTGAGGTGCTGGCTTGTGTGCTCTGACCCCGAAACCCCCCTCTAAAGGGTGTTTTACGGAATGTGCTGTAATTCCCTCTGCTCTGCAGGGAGTAGAGTGCGCCCATGGCTTTGGCAGTGTCCGTGTCTTTTTTGAGTTTCTCAATCGCTGTGTCCACTTCTGAACCGAACAGTTCTTTTTCGTTAAAAGGCATATTGAGAACTGCTTGCTGAATCTCTGGTTTAAATCCAGACGTTCGGAGCCATGCATGTCTTCTGATAGTTACAGATGTATTAATTGTCCGTGCAGCTGTATCTGCAGCGTCCATGGAGGAGCGGATCTGGTTGTTGGAAATGGTCTGTCCCTCCTCAACCACTTGTTTTGCCCTATTTTGTAGGTCTTTGGGCAGATGTTCAATGAGATGTTGCATCTCGTCCCAATGGGCCCTGTCATAGCGCGCAAGTAGTGCCTGGGAGTTCGCGATGCGCCACTGGTTTGCAGCTTGTGCTGCGACTCTTGCCAGCTGCATCGAACTTGCGGCTTTCTTTATCTGGGGGTGGTGCATCTCCAGATGTGTGGGAGTTGGCCCTTTTCCTAGCTGCTCCTACAACGACAGAGTCTGGTGGCAGCTGTGTAGTGATGAAAACCGGGTCTGTAGGAGGCGCCTTATACTTTTTTTCCACCCTTGGTGTGATTGCCCTACTTTTGACCGGCTCCTTAAAGATTTCTTTTGCGTGCCGGAGCATACCAGGGAGCATAGGCAGGCTTTGGTATGAGCTGTGGGTGGAGGAGTGTGTGTTGAATAAAAAATCATCCTCGACCTGTTCTGAGTGGAGGCTTACATTGTGAAATTGTGCTGCTCTAGCCACCACTTGAGAATACGCGGTGCTGTCCTCTGGTGGAGATGGCTTCGTAGGGTATGCCTCCGGACTGTTATCTGACACTGGGGCATCGTATAGGTCCCATGCGTCTTGATCTTGGTCACCCTGGCTCATGGTGGTGTGAGCTGGGGAGTGTGATGGAGTTTGTGCTGGTGAGACGTTAATCACGGGCGGAGGAGAGGGTGGTGGGGTAACTGTTTTCACCACTTTCGGTTGTGGTGTCTGTTCAGTTTGGAACTCCAACCTTCTCTTTCTTCTAATAGGGGGAAGGGTGCTTATTTTTCCTGTCCCCTGCTGTATGAAAATACGCTTTTGCGTATGGTCCACATCAGTTGATTGTAGCTCTTCCTCAAACCTATGCTTTTGCATTTGGGAGGTTAGCGAGTGCTCTTCTGTATAAGAGCCTGAAGCTGGGTCGGTTGCAGTTTGTTTCGGGCCCGAAACTTTGTCTGCGTCCTTTTTCGGCTCCGAGGTGACTTTTTTCTTTTTCGGGGCCGAAACCTGTCGGCGCCGATCTTCTTCGGGGCCGCTGTCTCGGCGTCGAGCCGTGTCTACACCAGCATCTCGGTGTCGATGCTGGTCTCCAGCACTTTCTCGGTCCCGAGAAGGCTGCGTGCCTGTGTCTCGACCGGAGTCGGACGATCTCGGCACTGTTTGGGCCTTTTTCGGTGCCGACGGTCGGTCACCGAATTTATGGGTGGAGCCATGGCCTGGTGGCAGTGGCGTCCCCTGGGCCTTGTAAATTTTCCTCTGAGTGGTTTTCGACGTCTTACTCACGGTTTGTGTATCGTCGAATCCTTCGGAGTCTGAGTCTTGGATCGAGAAGGTACCTTCCTCTTCTTGTTCCTCGAACTCTCGGTGGGCTGTCGGCGCGGACGCCATCGGGAGTCTTCTGGCTCGACGGTCTCGGAGTGTTTTTCGGGACCGGAACGCACGACAGGCCTTGCAGGTGTCTTCACTGTGCTCAGGTGACAGGCACAGGTTGCAGACCAAGTGTTGGTCTGTATAGGGGTATTTATTGTGGCATTTGGGGCAGAAACGGAACGGGGTCCGTTCCATCGGCGTTCTTCAGCACGCGGTCGGGCCGACCAGGCCCCGACGGGGGATCGAAAAACTACCCCGAAGGGCACAGGAGCTCTTCGATCCTTCGAAGCGGTGTTGAATCTAACTACGCCGATCCCGAACGCAACAATACCGACGAAAATCTTCCGAAATTAGCTATCTTTCCGTTCCGAAACTCGGAGCGACAGGAACACGTCCGAACCCGATGGCGGAAAAAAAACAATCGAAGATGGAGTCGACGCCCATGCGCAATGGAGACAAAAGGAGGAGTCACTCGGTCCCGTGACTCGAAAGACTTCTTCGAAGAAAAACAACTTGTAACACTCTGGCCCAACACCAGATGGCGAGCTATTGCAAAACATGCGTATCTACAGCGACAGATGCCATCGAACTTAGTGAATCTTTACGCTGTTGCCTGTGAGAAGCTCAACAAGTCCCTCTGTGTAGAGGCTGGAGATTAGTGGATAGAATGGAACCATAGGGGACTCTATAAGTGACCTTGAGATGCCTGTGTGAACGAACTGTTGGATGAAAAGGTAGGAGAACCAATGACACATTGGTGATGAATCCCATTTAAGACTCCAGTCTTAAATAGATTGCCGAGAGCAGCTGAAAGGTCTAGCTGTATCTGGAGACAGGTGTAATCGCCATCCGCAGTCGGAAGAAATTGGTCTACGATCATGCTGCAGTTTGATCAGAAGCCAGACTGGCAGTCACCCAGCAGAGGGGTAACAATGTGATCTTTGAGTATAAGCAAATGCGTTTTAAGAGTGTTTTGAGCCAGTAATTGACAAGATCAAGGTATAAAGTAGGTTTCTTTAGGAGTGGGAGGATATGGTCTGTCTTGATAGCATCTGAGAAGGGGGCACTGACAATCATGAGTAAAGAGGGTTGAGATCGCATCCCCAAAGAGTTTTGATGAAGGACGAGGTAAGACATTTTCATAAGTGGCTTTAAGAGAGAAGTACGTCAGATCTGTGAGAAAAGGGGCTTTGAAGGACAACCATTGCAGGATTCTTCAGAAAGGGCTGGGCATAAGAGATGAAGCCGGCTTGATATGCAGCTTCTGTTTTTTCAATGAAGTTGGTTAACCATATTGCACTTTTGAGTACTGAGGAATAGGTAGGGCAGATTACATTATCGTGACAATCATCGCTGTATAATAAATTTGCAATTCCCCCTGGTCACAGTTACAGTCGTGTTAGTTGACTGCAGAGCCTCTTTCGACAAAGACTGCACCACTGCTGGAGAAATCTTGGAATGAGCGACTAGGATGAGGAACAGACATTTCTATTTAAGGAATATTCATTTGGGGAATATTCAGATTAGGGTGTCTCAGTATCGACTGTTCCAACTTCATAGCAAACAAAAGTATTTTTAGGTGTCTCATGTTGAATGGCATGAGTGTAAAGCACTATTAACTTAGAGCTGAATATTAATCTCCTGTACTAGCCTCCCCCTAGTCTGGGGGAAACCATGATGCCCCTCTAGATTCTGAGCTTGGTAAACAAATATTAGACTCATGCCAATTATTAACTAGCTTGAAGATTAGCTGCCCTTGCTACTTCCAAACCCCACAATACAATTCTAGGCAGTAACCTTGCTATACTAAAGTTCTTTGGACAGCGGTGTAAATCTTCATATGCGACTTGGCACTTTTGGAAAGTAGCTTCTAGGATTTGCTAATGTGCATTATGTGCGGACCATTTTAAGATTTACCATTTACCATTTGATGTTTTCCTTCCCGAAGACATCCCTCCCTCTCCGTGGATGCAAGTGGGTCCGTTTATTCAGTTTGGTCTAGAACCTCTCCGGATCATTGTAGGTAAGTACCTTCTATTTGGCATGGCTACCTCCACTTTGACTGTTTTAAGTATGTTTTGACTGTTCATTGGGATCCTGCTAACCAGGACCCAAGTGACGGTGCTCTCTCCCTTTAAGTTTGGTTGCTTGGGGACTTCAAACATCCCACATTTGGCATACTGGGGTCCCCAAGTCCCCACTATATGGTACCCAGGGCATTGGGGCACCAGGGCTTCCTTATGGGGCTGTGTTTGGTATCGAACATGTTGGAATCACACCTCAATACTGTTGCCAGTATTGGTATGATTCCACGCACTCTGGGGGGCCCCTTAGAGGACCTCGAGCTTTGCTCCTACCAGTTTGCAGGGTTTTATCTGGCTGCCTGAGCTGCTGCCATCCTACAGACCGGTTTCTGCCCTCCTGCTGTTCAACCAGCTCAAGCCCAGGAAGGCAGAACAAAGGATTTCCTTTGTGAGAGGGAGGTAACACCCACTTTCTTTGAAAATAGGTGTTACATGGCTTGGGAGGGGTAGCCTCCGGTATGCTTTTGAAGGGCACATTTGGTGCCCTCCTTGCATAAACCGGTTTGCACCAGTCCCTGCTGTAGCGTGAAACTGGACAAACACCTCCCCAGAGGTGGCGCCCCAAAGCTCCTCCAGGTGGTCACTTGATTCTGCCATCTTGAATCCAAGGTGGGCAGAGGAATTTTGAGCATCCGAGTGGCCAGGACAGGCAGGTGACATCACAGTCCCCTCCTGAAAGGTGGTCACCCTGCTGGGTGACGAATCTCTCTTCCTGGGCTATTTAGGGTCTCCCTCTTGGGTGGATCGTCAGATTCAACATACAAGATTCCAGCAGGATTCCTCTGCAAAGTTTACTCCACCTTCTCGCTACTGGAACTGCAACTGGACCCTCCAGGGACCAACAATCTGAAACTACAGCAACAACTCTGCTCTGCAACATTGTTTCTCCAGCTCCTTCCAGCAACTGCATCATTTCCCTAGCTGTGCATCCTTTCAGGGCAACAAGTCTTCAGTCTATACAAGAAGCAAGAGAAATCTCCCTTGGAGTGAAGAAGTCAACCCCCTTGCATCCGCAGGCACCAACTGCAACGACGACCAGCTGCGCGGATCTCCTCTCCTCCAGGACTGCGTGGATCCTGCATCATGGGTGGTGATCTAGAGTGGACCCCTTAGTCCTCTCTAGAAGCTGTCCAACTTGGGAGAAGGTAAGCCCTTGCTTGTTCACACAGGTCAGTACCCCTGTGCACCAAGTCTTTTGCAGCTACCAAGGCTTGTTGGCATCTCCAAGGGATCTTCAAGCTCTGTGTAGCCCCAGCACTCTTCCCTGCAACGCACAGCCCTCTGTGTGCTTCTCCAGCGACGTGGTACCCCTTTCTAGGAGCAGTGCTGGGTCACTGCAACTTCTGTGCTTGCTGCCTGTGGGGGCTGCCTCCTCTTCCTGCGACTCTCCTCCGTGGGTTGAGTTCCCCTGGAACCTTGCTGTCCCCCACAACCCCACATTTCTTCTTCCACATCATTTGCCTTTGAAAAGGCTGGTTGGTGGTTTTTCCACACCACTGATTGACTGCAATCCTTCTGTCTTGGGAAATCAGCAGAATCACTTCAGGAACTCTTCTGCTGCTCCACTGCTGACTGTCTTTGTCCACCATCGACCTGGTCCTGCATCCAGACAGGTGGGTAGTGGCGTCTGCCCCAACCGGACACTCCAAGGGGAACTGGACTTTGTCCCCTTCCTTTAAAGGTCTTCCTCTACCAGGATACATCTTTGGTTTCTTGCAGTCTTGTATAATCCTTTTCTGAAGTCCTTTTGGTGGGATTGGGGAAAACCAGATCATTATTTTTTTTCTCCTGATGGCACTCTGGTACTTACCTTGTGGGTTTTAGTTCCCCCAGCTCCCCTCTAACGATTCCACTTCCTTGGCTACACATCCCGAATGAGTCCTCTGACAGCATCCCCCACCCCGCCCCACCTTTAGATCACAACCCTATCACTCCATCCATAGTGCTTGGAGTGCAATAAACAAAGAGTGATCCATTTGAATACACTCTCCTTTCCTCCCATTCAAGACAGACTACCCCTCCTCAGTTTTCCCATAGCCACCTCAACTTCGTTCCCTAGCGCTCTGAAGCTGGCAAATCTAGCCCAGTGCTATGTTGGCAACCAAACCTACCACAGGCTCACCACATGGTTTGTAAAGTCAAATACTCTAAACCTTGTTGCAGTGTAACAACCCAAGCTCAATTAAGTGCCCCATCCCTTCTTTATCCCAACCAAGCTCCTTCTGCCCCACCAACCAGAGACACCGGACTCCTTAACATTGTACGCTGCTCTAAAGTCTTGAAGATTGGCCCGAGTTTAGTCCATATCATTATGTTCCCTACTGTTACCGAAATCTTTTTTGTAGGGACTCCCCCCCCCCCCCCCCTTCAGAATCCGTTAAAATACAAGACCTGATTGTTCAGCGCTTACATGATGCGCAACTCAACCAAGATAGCATTCATGTTATTCGCCAACAGGAACCACTACCAGCCTGGCTCATGAACATACATTTTGACTGCTTTAAACCTTAAATGTCTATCAAAACACTTTGGTTCACCCGTGACAACCTTCGAAACAGTCAAACAACTATATCCTGGTGCCACCGCTCTCCTGAAGTGAAAGTTTCTCTCAGAAAGTTAAGTTATACCTGCTGTTAAAGCCTTTTACTCTTCCTAATCTGGATGGTGGCAGTGACATACCCCATATGCCTCCTTAGGAGTAACCTACACATCACCTCGATTGACGACTGACATCGGTTTGCCTACCCACACCATCTTTAAAACCAGCAGCATCATTTATAAAGCAATCATGATTAGCACACTCTTAAAAGATAAACTCGGCATCTCCAGTGGTTCTGTGCACCTGTATTCATCAACTCCGCTCCGATTAAGGAAAGAGCTGAAAACCTCTCTAGAGAGCACCACATCACAGCAAATTAACACTCAAAACAGTTTCCTCTCCCATCATTCATTTCCTTTATGCTGGTTTTGGACCCTGTGCTAGCTGGTTGTCTTATTGCTAGCTTTAGACTACAGAAACAGTACATACAAACAACGTTTCTGGAAATCATGACAGGAGTTCAAACAAACCCTTCTAACCAGCATCCATCCACCCCACCACTTAGGACATGCTTTGGAAAAACATTTTACCAGAAACAGTTTAAATATCAAACATTTATTGTGGTCAAATATGGTAGAAAAAAAAACAAATTCTACACCGAATGAACATGACCAATTCTCAAATAAATAGAAATGTTTTTGATGTGAACACAATGTTTCCAAAAATGGTCAGACACCTTTAACAATACCGCCCGCCACCCACCACCCCCTTAGGCACCCCTTCCGCCCCCCCAAAAAAATAAACCCAAGACTTTAGTGACAACTGCTAATGAAAAGCAGTAAACAGCCATGCCAGGCTAGCATTTTAACTCCACTCTCAAAGAGTGAAGATTCCACACATTCGAGAAGTTTCTCCATTCAATATTCAACTGAAGTTCTTTAGTCCATATGTACAATGTTACAGCTTTCAACATAATCCAGAAGACCTACAACTCATCCTTCTCGGCTTCCTCCTCGCCACCAGGGGGAGGCGGTCCTGCACTGCCATAGAGCTTGCTGACTATTGGTTGTACAATTTCTTCCAATTCCTTCTTTTTTGCTTTGAAATCTTCTATGTCAGCATCCTGGTGGCTTTCTAGCCATTCAATCTTCTCTTCAACTGCTTTTTCTACCGTTTCCTTATCTTCAGATGATAATTTACCACCCAATTTCTCTTTGTCGCCAATCTGATTTTTTAAAGAATATGCATAACTTTCCAGCTCATTTCTTGTATCGATTCTCTCCTTTAATTTTTTATCTTCCTCTGCAAACTTCTCTGCATCAGTTACCATCCTTTCGATTTCATCAGGAGTGAGTCGGTTCTGATCATTGGTGATGGTTATTCTGTTTTTGTTTCCAGTACCTTTGTCCTCAGCAGATACACGAAGGATTCCATTTACATCTATTTCAAAGGTAACTTCAATTTGTGGAACACCACGAGGCGCTGGAGGAATTCCAGTCAGATCAAAAGTACCCAACAAGTGGTTGTCCTTGGTCAGTGGACGTTCACCTAAAAGCAAAAAACGAGATTAAAAAGTCGCCCAAGAAAGACTAACACTGTATACCACAATTTAGCCAAAAAGTATAATCCCCAGAGACCAGCTCTCAACACGTTAAAAGTTTGCGTCCCACTTCTCCACACACTAATTACCTGTATCACAGATGCCCTACATTACTTCCCTCATAAGAAAGCTACCAATAATGAAGAAGCAATTGCTCGATTGCAGCGTCACTTTGTTGGATGATCGAGTTCTATTCCATTTAACAGTTGTGTTAAACAGACATTTGAAAGGCAATCAGCAGTCAAGTTAAAAAAAAAAAAAAAAAAAAAAGTTTACTCTCCACAGATCAATGCATGTTTATTTATACCAAATTACATCCAGATGGCTTGTTCCCATTTAAGTCTCAGAATTCTCAGTCTCCGAGACTAAAAGTAAGTTTTACACCTACCAACTGACCCCCTCCCACCACCAGTAATGACAATTTACACACAAACCATTCCAAGTACCAATACTGAAGCAAAAGGTGAAATACAGTATGACTACTTATCCATGTTTTTACATGGATGTAAAACCCTTTCGTGGCGCATGATGCAGTCCTCATGAAGCCATAAAAATTGTAAGAGGCCGATACGCATGCCATTAGATCACAGAAGCATGTTTAACGCAACAACATAAATTCCATTTACCAATTCTTAGGAATTAGAATACTTTTAACACCATATTATTTAAACACACTTGTACCTTTTCGCGGCTAACGTGCATTAATTTTGCTACTCAAAGGATTGGAAACAGAAATTAAATGGGAGGTAAACCAGAGTATCTCAAGAAAGGATCACAATAGCTGTCAAGAGTTGAGAACGTTAACGTAATTGCAACAAGGCTGCTCAAACTAGCTTAGTAGTAGAAGCCAAGCCTATTCATGCTGGACTGATGGAACAACCCGTCCACTATATGGTTTAGTGCAAGTAACAAATCTTACCTTCATAAACTTTGATGGTGACAGTAGGTTGGTTATCAGATGCAGTAGAGAAGATCTGAGACTTCTTTGTGGGTACAACAGTATTTCTTGGGATCAATTTAGTCATGACACCTCCAACAGTCTCAATACCAAGTGTAAGTGGACAAACATCGAGGAGAACCAGGTCACCTACAGAAGGCAAGAGGCAACGTAATTAGATAAATGAGATTAATACACTTCTAAAGAGCTGTTATCTGCAAGTAGTGTCTACACAGTTTCACAATAAGGTAAGACAAGCTACTAGACAGAAAACTGAATGAAGAGTCTAAGAGGTGCGACCTCTCACTTACGTCAACTGAGGAATAACAGTTCAAGCTAAAGGTGGACCAAATATTACGACAGGGATCAAGAGAGTAGACAGAAAATTAGAACACTTCCTATGAACTAAAGCTCTTATGGCATCAAGCATGCCAATGAAGTCATTGCGACCCTTACTCAGAAGAGCTTGCTCGTCTCTTCCATCCAAGCATGTATCCATTTATATTTTCATCTTTCCATGCACCATTTCACTTACGTTCTGTCATATATTCAGTCTTTCACCCAACATGGTCTGTCACCATTCTGTCCATCCAGATCCAAACCCACCTAGATACCCAAAATCATCCATCCACACACCATCAATAATTAGTCCACCCATTCAGCCTTTCATCCATCCCTTTCACTCATCCAATCAATCAACCATCCACTCATTTACCCATTCACTCTTATCCATCTGCCCACCATTTCATCCAGCCATTTACCCTCCTTTTCGCCGATTCCATCCTTTAACTTATCTGGCCTTACACCTTCCCAGCCACCTTTCATTCCATCTATCATTTCCCTTTTCACTCATCCATCCTCCTTTCACTTGCATATTCATCTACCCTTTCACTCATACATCCACCGTTTCATGCAACCATCCTCCTTTTCACTCATCCATCCTTTTACTCCATCCATTTACACTTTCAGTCACTATCCATCCTTTCACTTGTTCATCCATGCATTTATCAATCCACCCCTTCACTTATACACCCACCCACCACTTCATAATTTAAGTTATGACCAGTCGGTAATTTGAGCAGAAGACAGGACATCAGGACAAATTATAGGTTCATGGAGGCAAAATCTGAAGGAACCATGGGAATTTATATTTGGATTTGTTCAAAGAACTACTAAATTGCCTGTGAGGGGCAACAAGGCTTGTGAGTTGAGAAAGCCTGTATTCTCTTCTACCCTACTTGTCGGAGTGAGTGCTAGTAACAAAACTACCTTCCATATGAGAAATGAGGTGTGCTCTGTAAACAAGTTTAAAATGACCACTTCAGGAGGTGAAATAGAACTATGTTCAGGTGCCAGTCCGAGGAAGGAGCCCTTACTGGAGAAAAAATAAAAAAATAAAACTGATTTTTATTTTTTTATGAACCATTCAACAGGAGTAGAAAGAAAATGTGATGAACATCTATAACTTGATATTGCTGTAAGTGTGCCTTAACGGACGCAAGTACCAACTGTGACTGGGCTAGTGAGAGGAGATAGGATAGTTATCTGCCAGATTATGCTAGTATAGGATGTAGGTTTGATTTTCTGGCGTCATAGGCAAAAAAAAAAAAAAAAAAATTCTATTAATGTTTACATGTCTTTTTCGTGGCTTCTGCATAGACTTGAGAATACACCTGCAGTCCTGATGAATACTGAGATCTTTGAATTGACGGAATTTAAGAGCCATGCGCATATGAGACCAGTCGGGTCAGGATGAAGGGCTTGGCATTAGTTTATCATCAAAAGTTTACAGGATGTTGGCAGGTGAATGTGGTTGTATTCGGATAGCAGGAGATGCTTTGTGAATCACTGCTGCACTAGCCACCTGAGGGCTAACAGGATGAGACAACACTGCTTTGCTTTCCTCTTGGTGAGAAGCATTCCTCCAAGATCCTGTATGTGGATGCCAACTTGGAGCAGTGGCATTTGCAGGTTTCATTTGTTGCAAAGGGATGCAGAGCCAGTTTGCCACAGAACGAGACCACTGGATCAAACTCCCTTCGTAGAGGCTGTTTCCAGTATTGTTTTGTAAGCCATCTTCAGGTTTCCTGATCTTCCTTGGACAGCTTTAAAAAATCCCTTGCCATATCAGCCTGCTGCTGCTGGATTAAGACTCTGCCCACACCAGGTGCAGGCAGTGTCCCAGTTACTGCCTATGGACCGGTCAGTCACTGCTAAGGTAGACTCCCTTAAGCCCAGGATATATGTGCATCAGGGAAATGAGCCTCTAAGCCTTCCTCTGCCTTTGATGTTTAAGTAGCTGGACTCCAGCACGAGGTCAAGACTCTGTTCCCAGCAAGCGGGAACCCAGTGGACACCGAGAATCCTAGGAAGACTCACGACTGGTGGTAGCAGTTCCCTGTTAACTGCAGGAGTAAAGGTGGGCTGAGATCAAAGAACTGAGACTACGGGCTCTGCCGGTCCGAGCCTAATGAAACGAGTCAAGCCTCTACTCCCCGCTAAAAGGACCTCCAGCTGCCAGAAAGCCTGTGGCCCACCCTTGAAGCTACCAAGGCTGGAAACCAGGAACACACCACATTCAGACTCCAGGGCAAAAAAGCTACAAAGTTCATTTTGGTGCCTAAATTAAGATTAGACTGTATTCTAATGTTCTAAACTGGTGTCAGATTTTCTGCCAAGTCATGTAATTTACTTATCCATGTTGGTAACGCGAAATGCTTCACACATGTTCCTCTAAGTAGCCTGACTGCTCTGCCACACTACCAGGACTGCGTGAGGTTGTGTAGAGTGAATCCGATGTCCACTACTGGGTATTGGTATTCTATGTTCAGACTACCTTGTCATACCATATAATACCTTCACCTTGCTACAAACAATTTAGGTAGTGTGTACGCAAAATCCCTCAACAAATGTGACAAGAGGATTTGCCCAGCTAAAAGACTCCACGTTCCCCAAATTAAACCACACAAATCTGTATATGAGGACGTGTTTGTATGAAGTGAATGCCCCCTTTTATTTAGCGCATGACTAAATTTATCCTTCAATAAGAGGGGAGTAATGTTGCATATACAAACCTTTCCATGCGTATCAGGGTTTATCTGTCCTGCTGAAAGGCATTTGACCCTATTAGGGCACGTGAATATCTGAATAGTTTAATTGTTTGCCACACGAGTTTTACCAATTGTTCCACAGATATCATATGCTCAGTGTAAATCTTGCCACAAGATTTAAGAAAGATTTTGTTGGTGTATTCTTTTAGGCAATTTATCTTTTTAATTTATCTCATCTAGCCACCACTAAAGAGCTCCTTCATGGTCCAAGTTTGAACTCACCCAGATACAGTTAGTGTCCAGGTAAGGACTCTGATGTAGAGTGCCAGTGGAATTTCCAGTGGACAAGCCCCCCCCCCCCCTCCCCAACCCACTTTTTTTTTTTTAGTAAGAAACTTCCCCCTAAGGCTATGGTGCAAGTCCTTGGTACCCTATTGAGTTATTTTGATGGTTGGAAATGAATAGGAAACCCACTCTCTAGACTGAACTGGATTATTTTGTAATCAAGGAGTGCAGAAGCAAAAACCACACACACTCGCGCATACCTGTATCCTGATCTCCTGAAAGTACACCAGCCTGGACAGCAGCACCATAAGCTACGGCCTCATCTGGGTTGATACCACGTGAAGGCTCCTTTCCATTGAAAAACTCCTTTACCAACTGCTGAATTTTGGGGATACGAGTGGAACCGCCTACAAGGACTATTTCATCAATGTCCGTTTTCTTTAAGTCAGAGTCTTCCAAAACCTTCTGTACAGGCTTCATAGTTGAACGGAAGAGATCCTGAAATTAAATAATTACATTTTAGAATAGGCAAAGCAGTTTACGGACAATAGCAAATCGCTTTCAAGGACAGCACTTTGACACCAAATAACAGAGTTGGAGACACGCCTTCAGAGTTGACCAACGGCTCTATGGCCCCTTATTCCATTGTTGCCTAGCCTTACTTCAACTAGCCCCCCGCCCCCGTACCCCCCCCCCCAAAAAAAAACCTCAAACATACCATATTTAGTTCCTCAAATTTGGCGCGAGTCAGTGTTTCAGAGAAATCCTCTCCTTCGAAGAAGGACTCAATTTCAATTCTGGCCTGGTGCTGTGCTGACAGGGCCCTCTTGGCTTTCTCAACCTCACGACGCAGCTTCTGTACTGCTCTGTTGTCTTTACGAACATCTTTACCGGTCTTTTTCTTGTATAGTTTGATAAAGTGCTCCATAACACGTTGGTCAAAGTCTTCGCCACCTAAGTGAGTATCTCCGTTTGTAGCTACAACCTCGAAGACGCCATTGTCAATAGTAAGTAGCGATACATCAAAGGTTCCACCACCCAAATCAAACACAAGGATATTCTTTTCGCCGTCTTTCTTATCCAAACCATATGCAATAGCGGCAGCGGTTCTGTAAGAGGAAAGTTATTACAGGAATTAGCTTACCGACACACGCACACCTAACCGCCTACAAATAAATGCAAGGAAAACAAGTCTTAAAACTTACGGTTCATTGATTATTCTCATCACATTCAGTCCAGCAATGGTACCAGCATCTTTGGTAGCCTGACGCTGGGCATCATTAAAATAGGCAGGCACAGTGACAACAGCATGAGTAACCTAAATTAAGTATGAAAATACAACATAATTAAAATGACACCAAGTTGAGTTATCACATTATCAGCTAACAACACTTCCTTTTTTTTTTTTTTAGTTAAGAAATAATAGCTAGTGAAATGACATGTACTCCACCTTTAATACTTAGAGTAATACCGAATGTTTTGATATTTTTATTTAGTAGCCTTAGTTTTCAGGAAACGGAAAAGGTTAGGGAACAGAAAGAACTAAAAGCCAAGCCACAGAACTTGTGCATCTGAAAAGAGTCCATACCATCTGCAGAAGGGACGCAGAGTATGAAGATTATAGCTGACAGGAACTCGTTTCAGTGAGGGGCATCAGCAAATCACAGTACAATTATTGTAGGGAGATTAAAGTAACATTGGCACTAAATGGACTATGTCAGGCGCATCTAATTAAAACGTTTCACCTAAAAGTACCCTACTAAAAATGTGAAAATGACATAATGCCTGGTTTATATGTTACACCACACAAGGGCATTTCAATCATACCTTCTTTCCGAGATAGGCTTCGGCGGTTTCCTTCATTTTTGTCAGGACCATTGCAGAAATCTCTTCAGGGGCAAATGACTTGCTCTGATCAGCAATATCCACTTGAATATATGGCTTTGTTTTCTTTTCAATAACCTAAGCAATAGAAGTGCAGAGTGAACCTCAGCTCATCCATCACTGCGCCTAGCAGAACTAACACTGATGACGTTTTATCAAGATCTGTCTACTTAGGCTGTTTTTCGGACTAATTATTAAATTTACTCTGCAACTGTAGAGCATTAAAGCTACTGATTTTTTTTTAAAAACCGAAAATACTCATCTTTAAACTCAAACAGAAAAGGCGTTTGCAATTTTCGATTTCTAAACTCTGTCATCCTTCTGCGATAATGTACCACCTACCTTAAATGGCAGATATTTGATGTCCTGCTGAACAGAGGGATCATTCCATGTGCGGCCTATCAGGCGTTTAGCATCAAACACCGTATTCTCCGGATTTGATGTCAACTGGTTCTTTGCTGCATCACCTATAAGTCGTTCACCTTCTGGAGTGAAAGCCACATAGGATGGAGTAATGCGATTACCCTGGTCATTGGCAATGATTTCCACGCGTCCATTTTTGAAAACGCCAACACTGGGGGAAAATAAATACAAGTTAATGTGAAACCAAATAAACCATGTTAATTCCCATCAAAGGCAAATTAGTCTCACGGCCAATATGCAAGTCATATAGAGTGGAGGGTGGAGTTTAAGTACATAAAGACAGTATTATTCACTCAAAGGCACAACAACAAAAAAGACACTTCCAATAGCCTTTAAACATTGCCTTAAAAAAAAAGGGGGGGGGGGGGGGGGGGGGAACTGAAGATGCTATAAACCATTCAAGATCCCTTTCATTATATTTGCCAGCATTTAAAGGAATAACTGTTTCTTAGCAGAAATAAACGGGAACATACCATGAATATGTGGTACCAAGGTCTATTCCAACCACTGTGCCAACTTCTTCCTTCTTGTCATCTTCATCCGCAAGGGCGCTGGTGACAACCAGCAGTGCAATTAAAAACTGCCTCATCCTGGTCATGTGACCTTAACTCTGTGGGCTTCAACTAAGAGGAAAAAAATTAAATTAAGTCAACCATGTTTAGTAATTATGTAACACAAAGGTTATACGAGTCATTTTACAAAGTTTACTTTTGAAAAACCTCGGGGCAGTACACAAGATCAAGCAAACAATTTACGTTATGCAAGTACTATGTTAATTTACAAGAAACTCGATACGAGATTAAAAGATTCGTAACTGCACAACTGGGAGCTGCAATGTCGAGTTACACCCGACATTAGAAAGATCATTCCCAACACGCAAATCCGTATCACCGGAAAGTCACGGTGGTGCAAAGTCTTTCAATATCAGCCAGTAGAAGGGGGCAACAGGCACGCGATAAGGCTGTGAGCATGTTGTTTGTTAACAAAAACCTTAAAGAATCCTTGTCCACTCAATGAAACATGAATCGCACAAGGCCTCACGATCTATTTCGCGATTCCTTATTAAGAAATGCATGCATATGTAAAGTAGTTAATGCATGGCGTAGCTTGAGGACTGGGGAAGTATGAACATTGTAACATCACCTTATACCCAGAACAAACTACAGTTACAACCGGATTTTTCAAAACGTGCTCATGAAGGTAGTTCTTGCATAACGTAAGCCAGAGCAGTGTAAACCAAATCCATACGCCAAACCCTGGCAGACCCACACCCAGACAACATCAGCACAACTAAGACATAGTCGAGAACATGGAGTAAAGCTCATGCCAGTTCTGTCAGTTTTCCGCCCCATCCACGAGCCTCACCGTCAGTACTCTATGAATGATCCCCGCGTCCGAGCGGACCCACCTAGTGTCATGGCCTCGGAGGCCTGTCACATGGCTCTGGCAGAGGCCCGGCCGGAGTGGCATCATCGGGGCAACGAGACACGACGCAACCATCGCTTCACCCATCCCCACTCGAGCTGCAACCCTCTCCCACCGGAAGAGAAGCCCCTGGACAACATGACGCATAAAGGACACCACGCAGCCCCTGTAGAAGGACCCTCCATCCCTGACAAGGCTCATACTGCAAGAGCCCATCACCCCCCCACCCCTCATACTGCAAGAACCACATCACCCCCCGCCCCTCCAAGGCTCATACTGCAAGAACCCATCACCCCTCCAAGCCTCATACTGCAAGGGCCCATCACCCCCCCACCCCTCCAAGCCTCATACTGCAAGGGCCCATCACCCCTCCAAGCCTCATACTGTAAGAGCCCATCACCCCCCCACCCCTCCAAGCCTCATACTGCAAGAGCCCATCACCCCCCGCCCCTCCAAGGCTCATACTGCAAGAACCCATCACCCCTCCAAGCCTCATACTGCAAGGGCCCATCACCCCCCCACCCCTCCAAGCCTCATACTGCAAGGGCCCATCACCCCTCCAAGCCTCATACTGTAAGAGCCCATCACCTCCCCACCCCTCCAAGCCTCATACTGCAAGAGCCCATCACCTCCCCACCCCTCCAAGCCTCATACTGCAAGAGCCCATCACCCCCCCACCCCTCATACTGCAAGAGCCCATCACCCCCCCACCCCTCATACTGCAAGAACCACATCACCCCTCCAAGCCTCATACTGCAAGGGCCCATCACCCCTCCAAGCCTCATACTGCAAGGGCCCATCACCCCCCCACCCCTCATACTGCAAGACCACATCACCCCCCGCCCCTCCAAGGCTCATACTGCAAGAGCCCATCACCCCTCCAAGCCTCATACTGCAAGAGCCCATCACCCCTCCAAGCCTCATACTGCAAGAGCCCATCACCCCTCCAAGCCTCATACTGCAAGAGCCCATCACCCCCCCACCCCTCATACTGCAAGGGCCCATCACCCCTCCAAGCCTCATACTGTAAGAGCCCATCACCCCTCATACTGCAAGACCACATCACCCCCCGCCCCTCCAAGGCTCATACTGCAAGAGCCCATCACCCCTCCAAGCCTCATACTGCAAGAGCCCATCACCCCTCCAAGCCTCATACTGCAAGGGCCCATCACCCCCCCACCCCTCCAAGCCTCATACTGCAAGGGCCCATCACCCCTCCAAGCCTCATACTGCAAGAGCCCATCACCCCTCCAAGCCTCATACTGCAAGAGCCCATCACCCCTCCAAGCCTCATACTGCAAGAGCCCATCACCCCCCCACCCCTCCAAGCCTCATACTGCAAGGGCCCATCACCCCCCCCACCCCTCCAAGCCTCATACTGCAAGGGCCCATCACCCCTCCAAGCCTCATACTGTAAGAGCCCATCACCCCCCCACCCCTCATACTGCAAGACCACATCACCCCCCGCCCCTCCAAGGCTCATACTGCAAGAGCCCATCACCCCTCCAAGCCTCATACTGCAAGAGCCCATCACCCCTCCAAGCCTCATACTGCAAGGGCCCATCACCCCCCACCCCTCCAAGCCTCATACTGCAAGGGCCCATCACCCCCCCACCCCTCATACTGCAAGGGCCCATCACCCCCCCACCCCTCCAAGCCTCATACTGCAAGGGCCCATCACCCCCCCACCCCTCCAAGCCTCATACTGCAAGGGCCCATCACCCCCCCACCCCTCCAAGCCTCATACTGCAAGGGCCCATCACCCCCCCACCCCTCCAAGCCTCATACTGCAAGGGCCCATCACCCCCCCACCCCTCCAAGCCTCATACTGCAAGGGCCCATCACCCCCCCACCCCTCATACTGCAAGGGCCCATCACCCCCCCCACCCCTCCAAGCCTCATACTGCAAGGGCCCATCACCCCCCCACCCCTCCAAGCCTCATACTGCAAGGGCCCATCACCCCCCCACCCCTCCAAGCCTCATACTGCAAGGGCCCATCACCCCCCCACCCCTCCAAGCCTCATACTGCAAGGGCCCATCACCCCCCCCACCCCTCCAAGCCTCATACTGCAAGGGCCCATCACCCCCCCACCACTCCAAGCCTCATACTGCAAGGGCCCATCACCCCCCCCCCCCCCCGAGTGCTGAACGTAAGGCCTAGGCCCATACCCGACCCCCGGCAAGAGAACACCCAGGCACCGGGACACTGACAGGAAGGCCTCATCCTCCACCTCCCTTCCTCCGAGGACCTACACAGGAAGGCCCCATCCACCGCCTTCCTGCAAGGGGCTTTAAAGAAGGCCTCACCCACCTCTCTCCTCCGAGGAGCTTGACAGTTAGCACACCACCACTCCACTCCGCGTGGGAGCGCACGACAGATACCGCACTTCACCGTTCAAGAAGCCGGCTGACACTAGGCCTCCCGGGACCCACTGGGGCACCTCGGATCGGGCTGTCAGACATTGGACAGCGACCTCCTCCCTCCCCCTGCAGGTAGAGGCCCAGCTTACCTAGGGCGCTCAGTCGTCGGATGCACCACACAATCCTGTGAGGCAGAGGGAGCTCGGACTGCGGCTCTGTCCGGGTGAGGGCGATCCACAACCACGCTGGCTGGCAGAGAACGTTCCGTGCGGCGGCTGGCTCTCGGTCACGTTTCCTGTCAGGGCGGCGGCGACAGCTTCCAGACACTTCTATCGCGCACTTTCTATCTCTGTCAGCCTGTGAGAGGAGTGATACCGGTCTCCGCGCGCCGCTCGCATATATATTCTAGCGCGACCGTCCAGTCGTGGAGCACGCTCATTGGCTGGGCTGACTCGCGTTGGAAGCCGGCAATTGGCCAACTCCGACATGCTGGCCGCACCGGATTCGCACACGTAACTGATTTCGGTGACGTAGGGGACCCTCCTCCACCCAGTGTGCATGTCAGTCATTGTCTTGATGTCGCGGTCCAATTAGAGCGGCGGTTTGCGTCAGCCGGAAGCACCTTATTGGTTAGTGCCCTTGCCCGTTCCATTCATAGTTTGTGACGTGGAAAACTGGGGTGGCTTGTCGCCTCAGGCACCCAGATCGTCTTTATTTCATGAGATTACGCCGCATACCGCAAAACGATGTGGAGGAAAACACCTAACGGTCTAATCGACTGTCACAAGAACACTACGGCCATCTTGGTACACATACAGATTTGAAATACACAAACGACAGTTAATTAAGATACTTGAATGTTTTTGATATATCAATTACGAGATTTATCGCAAAACGATTGGCATTAATAGCAGGTTTTATCTTTACATAAGTTTCAACTATGCTACACTTTACAATTTACAAAATAATATATTGGATATAAACATTTAAATTGAAAACAAGCCACCAAACATGTCCCTTAGGCGTTTTCCTTATAATTCCCGGTTTATTAGCTATTACGCTAGTATCCAGTTTTAAATGTGTCCTCTGTGACTCAACAATGACGGGGCCATCTTTGACTAGTGCTACTCAACAGGGAATTAGGGGCGAGTCTCGCCACTTTTTTTTTTAGCAAACCGTTATTTTGAGCAATGCATCAAACAATGAGTAGTTGCATACAACGATATTTAACATTTTCTATTTTATGTCCAGTAAAGAATGCTGAGTACGACGAATTACTTACTTTGCAGTTCATACTTACATTATATTTTTTAAATATCTAAACTCAATTGACTACCTACTACTCGAGTATTTTTACTTTACTTTTACAGTTTATCAATTTCAACACTTATTTTCCATTCTGAGCGGGGTTGGATGTCTTTCTAAGATGGGTGCAACGTCAGGCTAAATATTTGCCGTTGTCCGTCTCCTATTTCCAGCCTTCGATAGTTTCTCTGCAGGGTCTTGGCACGCGGGGCTGTCCCCTCCCGCTCTCCTTCCGGTAGTCCTTCTTCCGTGTCCACTAGCTCTAGAACTCTCCCGGCATTGCTCGTGCTGCTGCCCCGGTGTCATCATTCTCGCCCACTGTTGCATCCTCCTGGGTGGCCCGCAGGCCCGTGGCTCAGCGCCTGTCTCATTGGCCCACGTATCCTCTCTCCCTGCTGCCTTACACCTGACGGGGATGGTCTTGCAGTGCGTTGCAGGGGACGCACCTCCTGGCCTGCGACCTTCCACAGGGTGGGGTTTCCCTTCTGCACTGAATGTTTTATCTCTTCTCGAGCCTCGGCAGATTGTGCAATTTATTTGTGTGGTTTTGGGCGCATATAAGAGTGACCCGTTAGTCCCCAGGGTTTATTTACCAGTAATTCTACGTTTTTCACATTTTGCACCTTACTCGTGCCGGGTGCCAGTCTATCGGGGGCATGAGGTATGACCTATTGCTGGCAGGCTGGGTCTAATTATGCGTTTTTCACATTTTGGACCTCACTCGTGCAGGGTGCCAGTCTAGCCAGGCAGGAGGTACAACCTAGTGCTTGCAGGCTGGGTCTAATTATGCGTTTTTCACATTTTGGACCTCACTCGTGCAGGGTGCCAGTCTAGCCAGGCAGGAGGTACAACCTAGTGCTTGCAGGCTGGGTCTAATTATGCGTTTTTCACATTTTGGACCTCACTCGTGCAGGGTGCCAGTCTAGCCAGGCAGGAGGTACAACCTAGTGCTTGCAGGCTGGGTCTAATTCTGCATTTTTCACATTTTGGACCTCACTCGTGCAGGGTGCCAGTCTAGCCAGGCAGGAGGTATGACCTAGTGCTGGCAGACTGGATCTAATTATATATTTTTCACATTTTGGACCTCACTCGTGCAGGGTGCCAGTCTAGCTGGGGCAGGAGGTATGACCCAGTGCTTGCAGGCTGGAGCACCATTGCCTTTGGGTACTTTCAACAGACCCACGACCTTGTGGCGCAAAACGTTGCTGAGTATTGACCTGTTTGGCAAGGGACATAATGCATCATCGGTATCTTGAAAGGGTTGGGTATATTCTGTTATAGTCACCAACCCGGTTACTGTACCTGGTACTTTCCGTGAGGTGTAGGCTTGGCTTTTCTGGCACAGAATAGGGTGCTGGTTATGGGGGTCGCCCGCCGGACGTTATTGAAATGGGGGCAGTTGGAAACTAAATAGAAAGAACCTCACAAATCACAGTGACCACACCAGGATTAGACCTTTGATCTGATTGAATAATTGGTGATCCATAACCCTGAAGAAGTTTGCCAAAGTAAACGAAACGCGTTGGCTGGCTATGCTTTTATGCAGAAATCACGTGAAAAGAAAATTAATTTCTTTTATGATTCGACGATTGGAAATCAATAAAAGAAGAGGTAGCGCACTGGACATTTTTAACTGATTAACACTTGGTGAAGTTTCGTTATTTTTGTTTTTCGACGTTTAGTACAACACCTTAGGCAGCAGGTGTATGTAATGTATGTACATCACATTTTGGAGTAACAATTGGGGGGTTAGGGTGGTAGTGCTGGACATGGCCCGCTGCTTATTCTTTTTTTTGTTTTTGTCGGTTGTTGTACCAGTTGTTATTCTCATTTAAAGCAGCAGGCATGCATGTACAACATAAGAACGCATCGTTGCTTTTAACAGCTTGCAATGGTTCTCGTGCACGTCATCGTTCCATGGGGGGTCTTGGAGTACAGAACCCTGATTTCTAAACAAAAGGAGCTATAGTTGGGCAAGTTAAGGACAGGGCTCCAGACGCAGAACTTGAACTGTGTAAGCCCGACAGTTCACGGTATTGCCCATGAAGGGAAAGTACTAAAGGGGCGCTCTCAGAATGTTATTTGGAGAAAGAAATACTTCGCTCGTACATAAGTGGGAAGCGACTTTACAAGGTCGGAACTTATGCCAGAAAAGTACTATTCTGGAGCACAAGTCGTGCTAGTGCTGAACTCTGATTTCCTCTGTTAGATCTGCTCTCCGGTCAACTGCTGTGTGATCCTCTTATTATAAGTCGATTTCTCAGGCTTGTTACGAGGCTTACAAGCAGATATGCAGCCACAGGACACTTTGAGTCCTGGTTTTCTGGAAGAATTGAACGTATTCCGCCTTTCTCAAGAGGATGCACTTCACCGTCTCCATTTACTGATGACGAATCGAGAGGGCTTATCGGAGCTGATCCGAAGGAAATTATAGTTATCTGGCGAATTGTATAATTGTTCTTTTTATGTACTAAAGGTCCCAATAGTTATACTTTTTAATTATTTGCTTTAAGGCAGCAAGACCGCAGGGGTTTGACTTAGTCTTTTTAAGCAAGGAAACTACCTAGCAAACTGCACTTCAATAGGCCGATTCTTGTTCGACCTCGCACATGGGATTGCAAATGGCCTGCAGCTAGCATAGGCAGGTCTAAATTGATTTATTCCTGTTCAACAACTGTCCCCAAGCACACATTATGCGTCAGAGTAAATAGACCTATTTCCTTTTAGGGAGGCTACAGAAGCAATAATATTCTTAGGCACCAAGAAGGCGTTTGACCTCATGAAATGGGCATTTCTGGTTCCTGTTTTGGAAAGGACGATTTTTCCTGGCTCCCTCCCAAAGTGCCTGATCTCTTTGTAAGTGTGCCCAACATACCATCTTGTTCCATTCTCATAAGATAGGGACTTCATTCGGAGGATTCCTCTGGGTGGCTTGTGACTTTGACTCTGATTGTGTTTTCGCTTGTTAAAGAGCCACTCACCGTTGCAGTACAATTTGCACCCCTTATTTCATTCTCAGTGTTAGAATGCTTTTAATTTAAGCCGCTTGCAGAAGACATGGCATTATTTCTAGCTGCCACATGGACGAATCTAGAGCGGGATTTACATCTCACCTTAACATATTAGCAGCTGGGGACAAGAAGTTAAACACACCAAAAATGGAGGTTTTGTTATTGAAGTTACTCTACAAGTTTTTCACCCTTAATATATACAGGCAATAAGCACAGTTCAAACCGTTACTTAGGGATCCGGGTGACAGAGAACTTTGCATAGTTTTAGAAGCTCAGTTTTGTACCCCTAATTTCTAAGGTGAAAGTTTCTCCCAGTAGCTATCATAGGTAAGATGTGTTTGATAAAAATAACCATTTGCTCACTTTTTATTTTCCTTTTCTCTTCTCTTCCGTGTACATTTCAGACACATTTTGGGCAAATGTAAAATCTCTTATCAAATTTCATATGGGGTGCTGGCAGTGTTAGGGTCTCAGTCAAGATGTTTATGTGTGTACTTGATGTGGGATTGGTCACCCCATTGTGACGTTATCTGGTAGTTTGTCTCCTAGGGCTTCTGGGAATTGTAGTTCTTGGCTGCTGTTTATTAAAGTAAGAAAAGAAATGCATAATACCACCCTCTGTATCTTTAATACAATCTAGCCTTTCAGACACCCAGGCTAGGAATATCTCAATTAATCATAACCTTTGTTCTTGGGGCCAATTCTCTGGCATAATTTAGATGTAGGTCTCATGTATTACACATCAGTAATGCTTCACTGAATCATTAGTGTATGCAAGTCAGAGGTATACTGTAGGTGTTAAATGACGGTCCCCTAGTTTGGGTCCATGTGAAAGAGTCCTCCACATGACTAAAAGACTTCTGGCACAGTATTGTTTTGCCATCCAAGAAATTTAGCTTAATCCCATAGTATCCTTAATTGGCAGCACCATTCATGAAAATAAACATTCATCAAATGTTTATAAATTGATATTTATTTCAGTTTAGGTGACTTGCTCCCTTATTGTTAGGTTTTGGAAACCAGATCAGCTGCTAGCATTTTCAGTGTGGTTTAACAAAATGAAGAGGGGCAGTCGCTCTTAAAACCTGTATGCGTTAAGAAATGTGAAAATAGTTTATGACAATGCTTTATACAGTACAATATTTACTGAGGCATTTGATCCAAGGTCAGGAGCATGAATGAGGATCTGCAGTGCTAGTACTTTTTGTAAAGGCATGTGGAGTCATTGGTGATGCTGTACAGTGAAAGAATGTAGAAATATAAAATGAGGGGTGGGAACGTGTTTTTTCTATAGTGAGGGTACCTTATGCATTCAATATTACATTATTTTTAGTATAGCATTTTTCTTTCTGTGCACAAAAGTTTCAAGTTTGTCATTTTGTAATGTTTGTACTCTATCCTATTAAAAAAATCATCAGCATTGCATTGCATGTTGTCTTTATTTCCTTTTTGGTGTAAATATCCTGGAGTCTACTGACAAACTATACTTTGTAGAATGTAAAGTAGTACTACAGTAGTACTTGTCATACCAAAAAATGCTGTTTGCAAGCCCATGGGTGAAGTTCTCCGCCTTCTCCTCTGCTATGTTTCCCGCAGAGATTAGCAGCCCTGCGAAAGAGCTCTGCACACGTAAGTGTATGCTTTAGACTTTTTCATAGTAAATGTGGAAGAGGCAGGTAGGCTGGAAAATGGGGAATATTTACACCTAAATGCAAGGTGTTTAAGGAGGAGGAAGGACGGGTTTTAGGGGACAAACACCCACCCACAAAAAAAGAAAGCCCATTGCTATTTGCAAACTATACCTATAAAGTTACTACAACCAAAAAGGTTCTACAACAATAGTAAATGTACTACAATGCAGCCTCAGATAAAGTCCAGCACCACACATGGCACTCACAAGTACTGCAACACACTTCCATAGTAAACAGCAGACATTTAAACTCAAGCCCCATAGGAAATAAAGTTAATTTATATTGATATAAAAATAAACCTTGAATTTGAACTTTAAAATAATTTTTACTACATTTTAATAAATGTCAAATACAAATTTCATCCTGTGTGATGTTTTAAAATTATGTTTAAAACAAAATATAAATAAATTATATATATTTTAATACATTAATGATATCTGTTCAAAGTTAAAACATTTGAAATGTTTTACATGAATATATTAAATATTTTAATACTTTTTTTTAGGTTTAATAATCATTATTTTTGCATGTACTTTACCATAGGGAGATTTGTGCCTTGGTAGTTGTGTGTAGTTACTACAAAGTGTAGTATTAAATGTCCTCATGAGTAAATATGCATGTGTGAATTTAACTTTGAATGGGGCCCACAGTGTTCAGTGATCTGCTATTTAAATGCCTGTAGTCGAGTGAGCAATCGAAACATTTGCCATTTAACAGCAGTGAACATTATGCCAAAGATTGTAGTAAATTGCTCTACAAGACACCCTCTTCATTGGCATATCTTAGATGCATGTATACCATACTTTATCACAGCTGCCACACTGCTAAAAGACAAACAGGTGAACATTTGGATCACTCTCCAATATGCTGACTGAGCTTTGCTTAACATAAGACCAGGTGGCACAAAGAAACTAGACAGTGCCCTTGAATGCCAACCATAATGCCACGCAAGCACTAATTGGACATGGGCCTTTTGAAAGCACAGCCCAATGCACTGAAGAACTACCACAAAGCGCTACTTGTCTATAGTAACAGTAGCACACACTACATAAATAACAGTTAAAATAAAACACAGTGCTGTGTTGAAAACCTTCACAGCTGGAGCTGTTTCTTTCCTAATTGTCTTGACTGAACCACATCACACACATTTGGTACCAATCAGCTATTGTCAATAGAGTACCACTTAGAACCTGGCTCCCATGTCATGGATGTAAGCACATACAACAACACTATCAAAAATGGGAAAACTTAAATGCAAATCTAGAGCACTCTCTTGTATAAAAAGCAAAAGTCAGAATGGACGACCAGAGAACTTGAATTGAAAATACAAAGGTACTGAAAGGCAAATTAAAACTGGGAAGTCACAGGTCCACCATGAAATGAAAAAACAAACTATGATGAGGTGATGAAATGAAGTTTGATGTGTCCAGGGGGGGTGCTACATTAGCAGTTATAAAACAATTTTTAATGATGTTTTTTTTTTTGCACCAAAAAGGGATGCATGGTAGAATCTGCCATTGGAAAGTCAGATTCAAAACATAAGGCATTATTAATTCATTTGCCATAGTGCAGCATTACCTCAACATACCTGTTCCAGTTTAACCAGTATCTAAATTGAGTGACTGGTAATTGTTGTATTGGGACATTCATGTCTGCTCCCATAAGATGGTTACTGCTCAACCCGTTTTTAGTAAAGTGCTGTTGCAATACTTGTTGCTATAACAGTGTTTAAATTACACTTTTTTTTGCTGCTCATTCAGTCAAAGTCAACATTTGTTTACAGGACTTTGTCAGTTTCTTGTAGTGTGGCACGCACCATAATGCCACCAGAAGCACTTCAGCTGGCAAAAGTATAACAGCAGTCATAATAGCGCACTTCTCCTCAATAGCACATTTCAGAAGAGGCACTTAGATACATCTTTCTGAGGACACAAAAGTACCCTTTCAGACCTCAACTATCATGGCTAGTGGGCATTGCTGGTAATATGGACCGTTTGATAATCCCTGGAACAAACAAGGCAGCAGCATCAGGGGTCATGTCATTTAAAAAAAAAAAGGTTGTTGAAAGGCGGTCACAATCACTGAATTTTTACAAGCGTATCTGGGATCTTCACCGTTGTTTTCTCCATGGTGAAAATACTCCATAGTTTGATCCACCCTAAACTTAGTGGCGAAGTGGAAGGATACTTCTGTAACTGAGAGAGATAAAGTCTTGGTGTCAGATGCATATGTGTAATCAATGTATGCATTGGAGATGTTAAAGGGACCCATCCCTCCTCCTCTGTGTGGCCAAGTATTGTAGTTAAGGTGTCTAAGGCCTGTGGGTATACCTGTTATTTATTTTAATAACAGAATCATTTCCCTGTTGGTTTGGATATGACAAATCTACCACCACATGTGGATCATGATGCCCAAATCTTGATAGCCCGTCCAACAATGTGTTAAAGTACACAATATTGCTCCCAATCTAGCTGGTGTAAAGTATAAGTGCATATTCTTTAAGCTGGGAGCATATAGAGGTCTTTACAGCTCTCCTCCGTATGATCAACCGTGCCACATCTAATTCTTCCCTACCCAATTTAGTCTCCCATTTGATCATGTGCTTAGTGTCTGATCGTGAATCATGTAAACCGGTATATAGTCCAGATATGCCTTTCCTTACACTTGCATGTAAAGTGATTCCATGAGAATGTTAACTATGGGAATCCCACCATCTTGCATTTCCCTGTCTCAGCCTAGTGAAGGAGCGGTGTCCGGAGCAAAGTATCTCCTAAGTGGTCAAAATCCTGTTCTCTAGTCTCCTCTGATTTTAGTTTTCTAGCACTATATAGGTCACACAGTCTTGGTGGATAGCTCCCCCTCCAAGTCTGAAAGACAGGGCCTGCCAACCCGGGGGATAGCAAGGTTGAAGGCTATAGGTGGTTGAAGGGATGGGTATGGAGTTCCTTCCATACTACCTTACCCCAGTATTTAAGCAATGTCAATAATTCAATCTGGATTTGACATTGGAACGTAGGTATTAGCAATTGGAGGTACAGCACCGGAAGGTGTGTGCTAACTTGCGTTGCCTTCTCCCAGGGCTTTAAATGTGGTAGGTGTGACGAGTCCACGGCTGGTCATTGGTGAGTCGCTCTAATGTATTCGCCAATGTTTGACATTTCAGAGCTGAAATTGGTTGAAGCCTTGTAGAATGCACTCCTAGCAATTCTCGGTTTCATGTACTCTACCTAAAGTTCAAGTGTTTCTGTTTTATTGAATGGATAGTACTTGGTAGGATAAAGAGTGGAATCATCTAGTGAATATATACCAGGTGAGCTTAACGCTAATTTTAATTCTAGTCAGTCTCCCAGCCACGAAATCTCCATTTGACTCCATCCATATAAATCTTTGTCCAGTGCATCTAGTAGATGGGGATCATGCTGTGAACTAGGACTCCCAGATATTTAATGCACCCTCACCAAGTGACTGAATCTATTCTAAACCAGAATGGGCACACTTTTCCTATAAAAATGGAAAATTCCCAAGCCACTGGATTTGGAAAAATTGACCTTGAACCCAGAAGTCTCTGAGAAGGATTGAGC
Organism: Pleurodeles waltl; assembly: GCF_031143425.1. Taxonomy (NCBI): domain Eukaryota; kingdom Metazoa; phylum Chordata; class Amphibia; order Caudata; family Salamandridae; genus Pleurodeles; species Pleurodeles waltl. The sequence continues at coordinate 1,687,042,642 of NC_090445.1, forward strand.
CTCGTAATGTGCGATTGAAATCTCTGGGTCAGTTAAGAAGCAGACAATATTGTCTGCAAACAGAACCAGTTTATAATGCCCGCTTTTTGTCTTAATGCCCTTAAGATGCGGATTGCACATGATTTCAAGGGTCAAATGCTCTAACATTAAAGCAAAAAATGAAAGAGAGAGTGGACAGCCCTGCCGCACACCTCTGGTCAGCGATATGTTAGTAGTATTTTATCCTTCATTTTTATTTTAGTTGTGCAGTAAACATAATTTGACATGGTATATGTTTTCATGTTCCAACCCAGCTCTGTCTTTTTGAGAAGGTTTTCATTAAATGACCATCAACGCTTTGAAAGCATACTTGGCATTGGATAACAGGAGTATCCTATATTGCTTATCCCATTCTGCTATGTTGATCATATCACCAGCTAATTGAATATTATCCGAAGTTCATCTCCCATTGGTGAAATCAGTCTATAAATGGAAACAATGGAGGGCCAAACAGAGTTGAGTCAGGCAACCAATATTATAGTGTATATTTTAACATCATTATTAAGCAATGCTAAGGGTGTAAATGAACCTGAGTCGTAAGGACCTTTATGTGGCTTTAATAACATGGTCAGTGAAAATTCTGTCTGTTATCCCTTGGGTGAGATTGAAAGAGTTAAACACCTTGGTCAAATGATCCACAAGAGATTTAAGGAGGACTTGTAAAAAAATGTCAGTAAAACCACCAGGACCAGACACCTTATTATGTGGTAGGCTCCTGATAGCTGATCAAACGTCTGATTTATCATTGGGGTTTCTCAATTGACTTATTGTTTCCCCATCAACGGATGGGAATGTAAAAGCATTCAAATATATGTTAACTTGTGTTGACATATTTTCCCGTCTGAGGAAGGATGTTGCCTCCTCTAAAGCTCTTCTCTTTGCAGCATAGCTGACTGGAACAGTATTATTCGATCCCCTTTATATTAGATTTTCTGCATCTTTCTAGCGGCCACATTATATTCTCTTTTGATTTGTAAGAAATGGTTTCTGGTCAGTACATCTGGAGTTAGAACCTTCTTAATTTGATAGGCAGAGAACATCCTATGTGTTGTGACAGGAATCATGTCACATTTGCTAGTTGCCTGAAGGATGTACCTGAAAAGGCTCTCCAGGTGGGATTCGAGGTCTGTAGTTGGTATGTCCTTGTTGATTCCTACACACGTTATTATGCCAATTTTGGACAGCTTCAGCATCCTTTTATGTAGTTTTTCCAGAGTTGTTTCCACTCATTAAGTCTGTCGTTCCTCTGGAGTTGGTCCGACAAGCCGATCTCCACATGATCACATTGTGTCTCTGCTTTTTGAACCAAGTGGTTCAGGTCCTTGGGAGATTTGGGGAAATCTTGTCTGTGAGGGCTTTCTTAAATTCCACGAGGAGCTGATGGTTGTTACCCCTTGTGGAGGGTGTCTGTCAGTTCACATCAGACATTTGTGTTGCAGACGAAAATTAAGTAGAACACGGGGTATCCCTTTTTTACAAGCTTTTTTTTGCACTTTTAGCCTTGCCAGCTCTGTGTTGGTGTGAGTGTCCCCTAATAAGAAGAGAAGTTACAAGCTCCAGCAATGAGGCGTATACCAGAGCTCAAATTCATTTTAAAAAAAATTAATTTATTTTTTGTAACTCCGAAGAGGTCGGCTTTAAAAACAAAACCATACAATATACAAAAGCATGAAAATCAGGAGATGTTACAAGAATAATACATTATTGAAAAAACTACAATTAATCATTTAATCAAATCAATATAAGTTTAAAAATGCTTTAAAAAAATTAAAAACTTTAAAAAAGTTAAAAACTTGAAAGCAGAACAGTTCACTGGGGGGGTTAAACATAAACAGAAAGCCTCCCCTGATGTTTTTGCATTAAATTGAAAAAAGAGAGGTTTTAACCTCTTTCTAGGTAGTAACAGCAGAGCTGAACAAACACTATACAGTGTGCCAGGGGATAAAAGAGTATATAGTGGTAATACTATAGTCGGTACATTTAATGAGATTGCATGTCTCCAGTTAAGTTACAACAGAAGAGTAGATCAGGAAGGCTGCCTTACATATGATGTCTTTCAAGACCAGCCACCAGTGCTGTAGCCGGCCTCCTCTGCTAGTAGAACAGCCGATGAGTGGTGAGCCAGTGTCCATCTCCCTGGCCAGCCCGGAGTCCCAGCCACCCTACGCCACCTTTCTCCATGATCAAGCTGCCAAACAGCCAGGAAGGGCTTCCGCAGGGATTCACTCCCTTCCCACCCACACCAGACGGCAAGGTGCATCATACCCAGGGGCACCCCTGAGGCACCTCTAACACCAGTGAAAGGGCTCCCACTCACTCCCCTGCTGTGAGAGGAGCGATGCCACCACAGCCGCCGCCACCTTGGGGTACAATCACGCCGGAGATGGAGGAAGAGGACCACCGACAACTCTGGACAAGCGGCTTCACATTCTTTTTGGTTCACCTTTGTTGCAATTCTGTAGGTTCCTTTTCACTTCCACTTCCTGTGCAGGTTCACTTTATCACTTTTTGATGAGGGTATGCATCAAGCTGGGCATTTTTCACAAGGCGGGATCCTAAATTCCAGAGCTCAACAGTGACACGTGTTGATTGGTCCCTGCTTTAGCCACACCCCTCCCGTTCAGTCAGATTTACAAAATTAAATGCAATTTAAGATGCAGTCAAAGTTTCTTCTCATAGGGCCTGATTCTAACTTTGGAGGACGGTGTTAAACCATCCCAAAAGTGGCGGATATACCACCTACCGTATTACGAGTCCATTATATCCTATGGAACTCGTAATACGGTAGGTGGTATATCCGCCACTTTTGGGACGGTTTAACACCGTCCTCCAAAGTTAGAATCAGGCCCATAGTGTCTTAATGCTCTCCATGTTTTACTAAAGTTCAGCGCAGCATCAGCAACTGCTCCTAGTGTCATTGAGTTTTTTAAAATCTTTTATGCACGGGGACATTCATGGGAGCTAATCATGTTGAAATCATTGCCTACGGTCAGTCCTCGCAGCACCTCAATCTGCATGAAAAAAAACAGTATTGAGAACACCAAGGTGAATCAGAGACGTGGGGATGTTGATGATAATGATGAATTAAAAGCTTTCTTAACATGGGAACATTATTATCGATGTCGCTCAGTCAGGATTCGAGCTGCGTAGGAGAGAGTAGGACTGCCTCTATCTTCTACGCTTGAGTACTGGAGAGAAAGAGCAGGGCCCACAAAGGCTCTGGAGATGTGGCAGCCAAGCAGCTTCTCTAAGCAAAATTTCCACATTCTACTTTGACTTATTCTGGAGTAACCATGGTTTTCTTTTAATCTGCTGGGGAGAGCTGTGGAAGTGAACTAATAATCCTTGAGGCCCTTCTTCAACGTTGAGCTGTGGAGAGGCTCCGCGGGGAGGCCAGCAGCTCTCCAGGCCCAGGCAAAATGGCACCCATGACTGTGCCAGCAACCAAGGGGAAGAAGTGTTCGCATTAAAGGGGGACGGACAGCAGATTCAACATCCACAACTTCACCTCTGCTCAGTTTCAAAATATGAAGAGACAGCCCACTAAGGAGGAAGCATGGAGGGTTTGCACCCCACCCATCAGCTCTGCCTAGCTGTTAAGCAGGGTTCAAGGCACACTGTAGAAGGTGAATGCCCAGCCTCTGGATGGGAGTTGCAGCAGGAGATCTCTGCCCGAGTGTGTGTGGGGGGATAGGGGGTGTTGGTCGTCTCTGTGAATGCCAGAGCAGAGAACAACACCTTTATGATGGCAGGGTAGTAAGAAAAGGCATGCTTCTCAAACTGCTAAACAACAACCGAAGACCCCCACAACGCCAAAGCCCACTTCCGCAACCCAATAACCAACATAGCAACATGGATGAAAAAACAGCTGTCTCAAATTAAACACTGACAAAATGGAAGCCCTGATTTTCGGGAAGAACACCTCTGAATGGGACCACAGCTGAACTCGGACCAATGCCCTCTCCATCTGACCACGCACAAAACCTCAACATCATCCCCGACTGCCAACTATCCATGAATCGACGAGTAAACCCAGTCACCTCCTCCTGCTTCTACATCCTCTGTATGTTCAGCCAAATCTTCAAATGGATCCCTACCGACACCAGAAAGACAGTCATTCACACCCTGGTCACCACCCACCTCAACTATGGCAACACTCTCTACGCTGGAGTGTCCTCCCAGCTACTTGAAAGACTCCAGACTCCACAAAACACTGCAGCCAGACTCATCCTTAACCTTCTCAAGTGCTCAAGTATCACCCCACACCTCAGGAACCTCCACTGGCTCCCCACCCAGAAGAGATGCCAATCCAAAATCCTCACACTCGCATACAAGGCTCTCCACAACCCAAGACCTACATCAACCATCAACTGAGCTTCTATGTCCCAGCAAGACAACAACGCTTCACCTCGCTAAACCTCACACACACCCCGTATCCATTGCAGCCGCAGTGGAGGCCAATTCTTCTCCTACACAGCAGCCAAGTCCTGGAAAAGCTTGCCCATCCATCTCCAAACAGCTCCCTCCCTGGCAGAAGTCAGAAGGAGATTCAAGACATGGCTTTTCGACAGAGACACAGCACCCTCAGTGCCCAGATACCCTTAGAGGTGATAGTGCTGCACTTTACAAATGCTATGATTGAGTGATTGAACAATGAGGACAAGTTGAAGAAGTGTGAATGGGCACTACATGGTTGCTGCTGAGACCTGGTAGAATGGGAGTTGTGCAGTGGATCCAAGGAGGCTGGGTAGAGCGCTCTTATGTGTTATACAATACCTGTGAAGGTAGACATCTACAGTGCAATGCAGTGTGCCACATGGCGAAATAGGTGCTAGCCCTTTTGGAACCATCCTGGACTGATATTTCAAAACCACCCTACTCACCGTGGGCACTGAAACTAACAACACTAAATATGAGGGCAATACAAATCGAGCCACAAATAACAAGGCTGCGGAACTGGAACAGAAACACCTGTGATTCATTTTTCCTTGAGCAGGAAGCACTGAGCTCGGAGAGACTGCTTGTGTTTGGGGACCGCTTTGGGGTGGCATTAGCCTCAGGTGGTGTGTGGAAACGCTGTGAGCAGCCCTAAAACAACTGGCAGGGGGTAACACAGAAGATACCCTTATTTGAGCCAACACATCAAGAAAGCCCAGAATATCTACAGGGGATCATTCACCAGGTCCCTGTTAGGAGTCCAACGTGTATTATTGCTGCTAAGGTGAGGTGGGCCCCTACGACCTCCATCACAATGCACAGCAGAGAAGAACCCAGACAAGAAAAGCCACAATAGTGGGGATAGATATGATACCCACAATGCAAGTTCTGCCTTTCATACCTATTGTCCGCCCTGCTAAAAATGGAAATGATAACCCTGTACATTGACTCTGAGGAAAGTGGTGTATTACATGGTGCGGTTGTGAGACCTCACTATGTAATACACTCACAATACCATCTTGGGGCCAGTCAGACTTGCTTGTAAAAACTGAGTCAGTACTGCTGCAGGTGGAGTGCCACAGTCATCAATCACCTGCAACTTCGGCAGTGGCCTCAGAGGGAGTCAGGAATGGCTTGCGTCTTCGCGGGACACAGCTGCCCTTGATGGCCCAGCATCTCTTTGTGTGCCCTGGCATTCACAATGATATTATGGCCCCCTAACCTGGGTGAATACTCAAACGCAGTTGCAGCCCACCATGGACCGGTACATGTAGGAGGCTGGCTCTCTATGTAGTGTACAAAGGTAGGCACACTGTGCAGGGGATCCAGGCAACCACACAGTGGTTTACAGGGCTAAAAACTAGATCACCTAGTGCTCTAATTTTTAAGGTAGTTTGGTCGAGCAGTTAGGCCAATCTTGGAGAAGTGCAAAGCATTTATTGTACTCACAGTATCAATCATGCAACTCACATTCAAAGGAATAACTTGAGATCAATTTATAAAAATACTTCAGATTTTTACATAATTTTTAAGACCACCATTATCAAAATTGATTAAGTACTTTTTGAGATATTGATTTTTTAAGTTTAATAAAAAATAGTATTTTTGTGCGTAAATTACGCACCATAGCAATCAGTGGAAAATCACCTTTAAAAATACATGTCAAAGCACACAGTTGCTTTGCCAAGTTCATCTTTTGCAGGTTGGTCGAAGGGGACCACTTTGAAAAGGTCTGTGCAGGTGAGTTTAGAGGTGATTCCTTGGGGTCCCCTTGGAGTGTCACGGTCACAAGGGGTGAGGGACCCTTAGGGCACAGAAGGTTCTTCGTTGAAGGTCACAAGGCAGCCGGGTGCAGAGCGCATAGGTGAGCCAGGAGCCGTGCGCAAGGTTGCCCTGAGGATCTGGAGGTAAGTCGCTTCAAGGGTTGGTTGCAGGACAACAGGGGCACTCTGGTGGAAGGTCTAGGGTGTTCCCGAAGACCCTCGACTGGGGCTACCTCCTGGTCCTTTTTCAGCCGCGGGCGGGGTGTTTTTCCTGGTGTCTGACGTCAGCTGACCAATACCCAGGGTATTGGCACAATTTGACCACTGGAGGACACAATGCTACCAAACTTGACACACTTACAGGGTTTGTCCTTGCGGTCGTTGGTGTGTCGTCAGGTCTAGCTGCAACTTCCGGTTTGGGAGTTAGCGGCTGGTCAGTGAATTGACACTCACTGGCTTGTTGGTTTCTTCTTTGTTGTAGAGCGGTACCTCCACTCTGGAGGGAGTTCTTAGGCGATTGGCAAAGCCTGGAGGTCCCCTGGGGTTCTTGAGGTCAGTCCAGTTGTCCAGCAGTTCTGCAGCAGCGATTGTTGGGTCCTGGGTGCAGCAGGCAGGGTTTAGCGCCTTTTCTTGGTGCAGCAGGTCCACAGTTATCGTGCCTTGGATCTTCTTTGTGTTGGTCTTCTTTGTGTCCTTCGAATCTCATTACCTGGTCTAGGGCTGCCCACTAAATACTGAATTTAGTGGGCGTTTTAGGGGGAACCTGGTAGTGTCCAAAGGGACACCTACCTTTGGGAGGCTACACCCACTACAGTGACCGCTTCCTGTGGGAAGGGTCACTTCCCTATCCCTGATTGGCTATTTTCCTTCCATCTAAGATGGAGGAAAATGAAATGGAGTGTCCACCTCGCAGGCAAAACCTTAAAGGGGGGGGGGGGGGTGCATGCCAGGTGGGGCCACTCCTCCTACCCTTTGTGTAGTTCCCCGCCTTTGCTCTCGCCAAAAGTGGGGGTTTGCAAGGGGGTTGAACATCTGCTGCTAGCAGCAGGCCTGGTTGTCAAGTTTCGAAGGTGGTAAGCCCTTTGAAGCTCGCCGCCAGGGCAGTGCACATTCCTGAGGGAGGAGGTGTTAGCATCTCCACCCAGGAAGGGCATTGTTCTACAAACCAGAGAGACAGACCTCTCCCCCAAGGTTTGGAGATTGGGTGTCATGAGGTGGCAGGCTGGATAGAACCAGTAAGCAACCATGCCAGGGTAGTTGGCTTTTGCAGGGGGCACCTCTAAGGTGACCCCTGCATTAATTTAGGGATACATCCAATACTGGTACTAGTTTGAATTTATCATTCTGAGTTGTTTGATACCAAACAACCCAGGGCTCAGAGTGGCCATCATGTAACTGGGAAACTCATGTAGACTAGTGTTCAGCACATGTATTAAAATGGCTGCTCTGCTCGCTCACTATGTCCCAGGTTTGGCAAGGACACAGAGGGGACATAATGCTCACACAGCTATGCCCTCACATACAGTGTGGTGCACCCTGCCTTAGGGCTGGAAGGCCTGCCAGAGGGGTGTCTTATCCATAGAGTATGCAATGTATGGTGGACAGGGCACACAGGCAGTGTTCCATGTCGAGTTTGTGTTTTAGGTTTTCACCATGACACTCAGCCTGCAATGGCAGTACTGGGTGCATCTGGATGCATGGCCCTAGAAGGTGGCACAATCAGTGCTGCTGCCCTCAGAGGCCTACCCTTAGTACCCCATCCCCTGGCTACCTAAGTACCTATTACTAGGGACTTGTAGTGGTAGCTAAAGGTGTATCCAATTGTGCCAATGCATCACAACAGTTTTAGGGAAAGAGCTCTGGCCCAGGAAACCTGGTTAGCAGGGGTCATGGGCACTACAATTTTTAGACTACATCATACATCATGCAAAAAATGGGGGCTAACCATGTCAAAAAGAGACCTTTTCTCACAGCACCCAACCAGACATTTGCAGTCTTGAAGGACCGACACACTCAGCAAGGTAGATGCAGCTCGACCTGGGCCAATACACATGCAAGATAGAAGCAGTCCACCCTTGATGTATGTAGACTTTCAAAGTTCTGTATGGAAACTGCAAAGAGACTGGGAGACTCTCTTCAGCATGGGTCACCCCTGGCTTCACTTTCTCAGGCAGTCTGCTTTCTCTGGGTGCTTCTCCAGACAGGAAGACGTTGGGCTTCTCCTGGGCAGTTTCTCCTCCTGCAGGGACAAGCAGGCTCTGTCTCCAGGCAGGCATCTAGGCACTAAGCAGGCCATCAGCCTCTCCAGCAGAAAGCAGACCTCAGGTGATGTTCCCTCACCTCTGGGAGACTGGCTATCAGACAGACAGAGCCCTAGTCACACACCCGTCCATGGACTACTGTGCTGAGCACTCCCTTCCTTGGTCATGAAGAGCTTGGAACTGGAGCAAAGTATTGTGGTTTGATTCCCACCTTTATACACATTTTCTAGACAGAGAAAGTGAAACCACTGTATCAAACCACAGAACTGGATGGGGTGGTTCTCTTTCAAGTGCTCTTCATGCTCAACATCCGTTTAAAGTGAGGATTCTCAAAGAAGGGAAACCCTGGGGTTGTTTCCAAACTGGAGCAACCACAACATGGGCAAAATGAAGTGAGGTTTGGCAGCAGCCCCTCCAAGGTAGTAATCGGGATAGACAAAAGGGCAGCTCTAACCTAGAAACTTCCTCACCTTGCACAACAGAAACTGCAGTTCCAACCAGCACCCCCTGCAATGAACCAAATAGCAGTGCTCAAGAGGAACTAACCAGCAGCTCCTTTCTAACAAAGTATTTCTGGAATTTCCAAGGGCATCCCAATCTCCTTGTTCTTCACATCAGTGTCTGTATTTCCACCTTCCAGCGACAAGAATGGATGCAATATACTTCTACTGTCTGGGGGAAGCTGTCCTGATCCTCCACTTTGTGCCACGATAAATCAAAGGCATCCAAAATGATTTCACTGTTTCACTTCTCATACTCATACACACTGAGATTCCAACTACTACAACAGAAGCACTGCTCGCAAGCCACACACGCATACTCACTCAATATGAGCACAGTGCAAAGATCTGGGTTTTCACATAACAACATAACTCTACACAAGAGGGGCCAGTAGGTCACTTTCTCACTGACCCAGAAAAAAAGTTCTAGTCACATGCATGCTGCCAACACTGCCTTATGTGCTAAACCCAAGGCAGGGACAGTATTCCACTGTCCACTCTGAGGGTACCTTGGTGCGCCCCTCTAGGTCACAGGAGAGATCCTGTACTTGACATTGTCAAGGACAGGCCGAAGCCTATGCATACATGCTAGATTAGGGTGATGTCAGCACCAAAAGACAGGATATCACATACATTCTCAGTTGGGCACTTAAGGCAAGGCACAAGCCAATGTAAACCTTGCAGGGAACATTCTCGTCCTAACACTCACTCGACAAAAGAACTAAAATCTTGCACCTTCTTTTGGAAGAAAGATTGGAACCTTCTACACACAGAAGTAGGATGAGCTCTATATTAAACGCAAGCTACACCCATTTGTATATTGTTCCTCAGCCAAGAAGAAATGCAATGGGTCAGCCATCTGATAATGCCCTGGGTTTTACTCCCATAGCTAGCAAACAAGATATAGAGGAGACATATGTCACACATTTGGCACTCATTAGGGGCAGAAGAACTGAAATAGTCACAGTTGGGCTCCTAAATAGGCCAGGGTAGGTTTAAAGATAGATTTTGAGTATTATTTCTCAACACATTAGGTGGATTCACAACTGGTGACATCATTTTAACTGCAGATTTTATTGTACTCTGGGAGGTGATAAGGGAGGCATTTGTAGGCCTCACTCTGGAGCATTCCACAAAACCCTTAAAATACAATACCGATTTTAGGGCACAGAGTGTGTAGAACTTGATGATACTTCATAAGAAAAACACACTCTTCTGAAGGGAAGGCTCCTCCTTTCTTTGTGTTTAAAATTGCCACTAGATAGTGGAGAATCTGAACTGGTGTTGGATTCAACATTTCATTTCATTGTCTGAAGCGGTGAAGTAAATGAATGGTGAAGTAATAACCTTAACGAACTGTCTTTGATGAACTTGCTTTTATGAGCCAATCATTGAGGCAAATGTGTAAATGTGGATCTTCGTTTGTTCTTCCAGAGTTGAAAAGCTGCCACTGTCGACATGCATTTGGAAAAAGTTCCCGGTGCAGATTTTAGGCCAAAAGGAAGAACTCTGTACTGTTAGTATGCTTTCCTACAGTGAAGCTCAAGAATATTCTACGTTTTTCAGTTATTGAAATATGAAATAAACATGTTGCAAATCCACTGAACATATCACTCTCCTCCATCAATTGTACATAAATCCGGAGCAGACCTACCATTCAGAATTTTTGATTCTTTATAAATTTGCTGTCCTGTTAAGGTCTAAAACTGGAAAATATTATTTTTTTGCCTTGTATAGGGTACCAAAAAAAATTCTTGAATAGATACTGTAGGAGGAACTGGTTTTGTTGCTTGTTTTTGTGGGATAGATGAAACCACTTTTCATAATATGTGACGCTGACGTTTCGATGCACTTCTTGATGGAATTGTGGGAGGGGGAGATTTGAATTGGATGGCATATTCTTGTTTGATGATCTGCAATACCCATCTGTCTGATGTTATTTGGATCTACTCAATTAAATATTTTAATACATTAATTCCCATCAGAGTGACAAACAGAGCAGGGGACCTAAGGTTCTCATTGTTTTGACCCGGTTGTTGCTGGATGATGAGGAATTTTGTTGTTGTTGCATGCCTACTCTTCTACAGTGACATCTTTGATAGGGTGTTTTAAGTTGTTGCTGTTGTCCATGGATGTTTTGCCTATAGGCCCACAGAGGGAGTTGAACCCTCGGTCATTCCTGGTATCTATAGTGATGACATTGGTATTGGGATTGTTAAAATCTCTTTTGGTCCTCCAGACCCACTGCCTCTATGTTTTCTGCTCCTTGCATCATTCATTCCATTTCCTCATCCGTAAGAGGGACAAAAGGAACAAATCTAGAAAAGGATAGCTTTTGAGTCCTCAATTGTGCATCTTACTTGAGGGATGTGAGTCTTATCCACAAAGCATGTCTCAAGAGATACCTTGGCAATATTTAGTGGCTGCTCAGTTCACTGAGTCAATAGCTGCACTGATCACTTGATTCAACATTATTTGGCTCTCTTGAATGCCTTCTGAAAAAAAGTCTTGCCACTGTTCTCTTGTTAAGATAATGTCTTACAAAATTACCTATTTTACCTTCTGGTCAAAGTAGGCTGTTTTAAGGGAAACCACAGCAAAAATACATAACTTTGCATTCAGCTGCATCAATTCTTTTACTTTCTAGGTCAAGAGAGAGACAGAGGTTTTCGATGCAGATGCTTGTCTCTTTCCCATCTGATCCATCTGATCCTGATCTTATGTTTTGTACTTCTTAAGAATTTTAGGAGCCGCCATTTTGGTGGCTGCTTGTGAGAGGAATTTTTCTTCAGACAGTTATTTGAAACCTGAAACCGGAGCTAGTGATTTTCTTGAGCTGTAGAATTTCCATGATGAAACAGTACTATGAGTAAATTTCAATTGGATGTTGAGCTTATTAGCACCTCTAATACAGCCTTATAGCCCTCCAGCTACGAAGGGCTATAAGGCTATTAGAAAATTCTGACACTAGAGGGCGGAATGTTCTAATGAATAAAGCAAAGACTTCAGGGAGCCCAAGTGGTTTAACCCTTTCGCTGCGAGGCCTTTTCCCCTCTTGTGCTGAGCCTCTTTTTGGCTATTTGGGGTAGTTTGTGCTTAGGCCCTCATAACTTTTTGTCCACATAAGCTATTCATGCCAAATTTGTGTCTTTTTTCCCAACATCCTAGGGATTCTAAAGGTACTCAGAGAGCTGCAGAAGAAAGCGTGTGTTTTTTTTCCCCAGTAAATGGCACCATCTTCCCATCTTTTAGGAACAGGCAGACTTGAATCAAAAAAACTAATTTTTCAACATAATTGTGGCATTTTCCTGCGACATCCCCCATTTTTACTATTTTTTATGCTTTAAGCTTCCTTCCAGTTATTGACAGAAATGGGTGTGGATCCCAGACAGCTAAACATTTCTGAAAAGTAGACACAATTCTGAATTGAGCAAGGGGTAATTTAGGTAGATCCTGCAAGGTCTTCCAACAGAAAATAACAGCTAAAAAAAATATTGAAATTGATCTGAAAAGAAACAGCCATTTCTGTCCACATTTTCTTCTGTAACTTTTTAGTACTATGGCAGATTATTTAAAGCAATATACCTTTAAGTCTGTTGGACTCTTCTGGTTACGGCGATATATAGGCTTGAAGGGTCATCAAGAACCCTAGGTACCCAGAGCCAATAAATGAGCTGCACCTTGCAATGGGTTTTCATTGTATACCAGGTATACAGTAATTCATTTAGTAAAATATAAAGAGTAAAAAATAGGTATCAAGGAAACCTTTGTATTTCCGAAATGGGCACAAGATAAGGTGTTGAGAAGCAGTGGTTCTTTGCACATCTCTGAATTCAGGGATCCCCATACTAACATGTGAATTACAGGGCATTTCTCAAATACACTTCTTTCTTACACACTGCCTTACTTTTGGAAGGTAAAAATGTAGAGAAAGACAAGGGGCAATAACACTTGTTCTTCTATTCTGTGTACCCCAAGTCTTCCAATAAAAATGGTACCTCACTTGTGTGGGCTGGTCTAGTGCCCGCAACAGGAAACGCCCCCCAAAAAACATGGACACACCACATATTTACATTGAAAACTGACCTGATTTTTGCAAAGTGCCTAGCTGTGGATTTTGGCCTCTAGCTCAGCCGGCACCAAAGGAAACCTAGCAAACCTCTGCATTTCTGAAACTAGACACCTAGGGAAACCCAGGATGGGGTAACTTGTGGCACTCTCCCCAGGTTCTCATACCCAGAATCCTTTGCAAACCTCAAAATTTGGCAAAAAAACACTTTTTCCTCACGTTTCGGTGCTGCAAAGTTCTGGAATCCGAGGGGAGCCATAAACTTCCTTCTACCCAGCATTCCTCCAAGTATCCAAGGGGGGCAGAAATGGCTAACAGTAATGTGCCCCCATGGGGAGCAATCCTTGCCCAAGGGGCTGCCTCCCCAAACAAATACACTCACACACCAATCTGTGGTGCCTAAGTGGTTTCTGCCCCCCTTGGGGCAGGTTGGCCTAATAGAAATAGGCCGATCTGCCCCCAAGGGGGGCAGAAATGGCCTAAAATAATTTGCCCCCATGGGGAATGGACCTTGCCCAAGGGGCCGCTCCCCTAATGTAAAATAGTAAAGAAACAAATATCTGGTGTCTAGTGGTTT